>NC_053135.1:9720256-9800256 GCF_010015445.1 Perca fluviatilis
GTGTTTGCAGACTACGAGAAGCTGCTGCACTCAGAGAACTACGTCACCAAGAGGCAGTCTCTAAAGGTTCGACTCTGACTCGTGGATTCATTTGGAGAGCAATATGTATCATTGGAGCAATTCAATTCTTACTCAACAGTAACCTCTCTAATAGATCATTTCTACGTCACGTTGTTTTTCTCTCCTCCAGCTCCTGGGCGAGCTGCTATTGGACAGACATAACTTCACGGTGATGACGCGCTACATCAGCAAGCCTGAGAATCTCAAGCTGATGATGAATCTGCTGCGAGACAAGAGCCCCAACATCCAGTTTGAGGCCTTCCATGTCTTCAAGGTAAAAACGCCACGCTCATGCATGTAAACGCAGCAAGTATTGATCCATGAATAAGTCTACCGAACCCCAGACAGTGTGTGTACAGAAGGTACATTCATGTGTTGCATGTAAAAATGTTCCCTGCTGCACCTGTCCTCAGGTTTTTGTAGCGAACCCCAACAAGACGCAGCCCATCGTCGACATCCTGCTCAAGAACCAGACCAAACTGATCGAGTTCTTGAGCAACTTCCAGAAGGATCGCACGGATGACGAGCAGTTCAACGACGAGAAGACCTACCTAATCAAACAGATCAGGGATCTGAAGAAACCACCGTCCTAGAGAAGCATCCCTCCTCTGCCCCTTACCCCAACTTTTTATCAATAGGAAGACATACAGTAGAAAAAACCCCACATTAACAATAACGGTTATTCTATTTCAATCTTCAAGACGTTATTTGCCTTTTTTTCTCTTTGTTGGTTCATTTGAAACTTGTGCAAAGTTTCTTTTGTCATTTTTTTTTTTCACGTGACCCCTTGTTTTTCTTTCATCTGTAGCATGTAGTGCCACGACTCCTGGTGTTGGAGGTAGCAGATTTGCTGTTGGGAGAACCAGCAAACGGTTCAAAAGCTTCGGACAAAACAGACATGACCATTTTTTTTTTTAATGCTATTACAGTCACCAGTTGCAGATGCTCTGTCAGTCTCTGCACTCAAGTTGAATTATTTTTTTTTTTTAATCTAAATGAAGTAGCTGCAAAACAAAACTTATAATGAAGAATTAATGCTTTTGTTTTTTAACAGGGTCAACGTGTCTGGTCGTCATAGCTAAAAGCTTAGTTAGCCAAATGGCAGCAGTAATTCTCAGTTGCCTCCTGCTTGCCAAACGTCTCTTTCCTATTGTAACTGCCAAAGCCAATGATGGATCAAGTGTTGTCCCTTTTTTAGCATTGCCAATTCAACAAGGAAAAAAGGCTGAAGCAGTTCTCTGAAATTGAGAACACACTACAGGATATAGCCTATAAAGGCCAATTTGTCTATGATGAAGGCATTCAAAGATCCCAAAGATTTGGCACTCAGTAGGACTAAGAGAGAATAGAGGTGTTTTAGTCACTGTTGACCAAAAATCGCCAACAGAAAATAACAACTGTAGGAATATTTGAAGGGCCTTCTTAAATGAACATTAAGCTATCCATTGGTACGGTAAGCTTCAAACATTTTGATCAGTGGTTCTCTTCGCCGGTGGCTGATAGCACTTTCTGTATGATGATATGATTTTTTTGTGTGTGTTCTACTTAAGCTGATCACTGTTTTCACAAATGCTCGATGGTCATTTTTTTATTTATATATATATATATATATATATATATATATATATATATATATATATATATATAGTTTCATTTCTTGTTTGTACACCTGAAGTGAGTGCCATTGTGAGTGAAAACAGGAGGCACTTTGCTGTGTGGAGGAGAGCAGCTGTAAAGATGGCTGTTTGGGTTTTCACTCCTTTTTCTTTCGGTGTTGTATGTAACACGTGTTTAGCTCTGATTTGGATCTGATGTTAGAAACAGGTGAGAAGATTCAGAGGTGCCTTTATGGTTTGGTGTGTTGCCCTTTTGTTTTGTTTTTGTATTTTCAGTATCTTTCCAGGGGGAGCTTAATTACTGTGTTAATGAAAATATGCTCTGGATAGAACATATTAGTTGTGATTAAGCAGTGAACCTCTTAATTCACTCTATTTAAGTTACGCTGTCAAAGAAACAAAAGCTGTAACTGAAAAATCCACATGTAGTTCAAGGACCATAGAATTGTGCAAAATCAATACATACATACATTGGCACTTTATGTCAGTAAATTTCTGAATTTATTTCCCAATCGATATCTGATGTGCGTCTATTAGGTTACTTTAAGCTCCCACAGATGTTTTAGGTTTAATGTAGTCGTGATGAATAACAATTACAAGCCTCTTAGGACACTCTAAACTGTTTCACAAACATTTAAAGACTAATGTCTACCTGCCACAGTGAATCTTAACAGTAAAAAGGCAGTAGTAGAGTGCAGTAGGTCGTAAACCTGTGAATTGTCATTCTATTCTTTTCATCTGAAGTAGAAGAATAAAAACAATAGCACAACCTATTTTGTCTTCTGGGCCAAAAATAAAAATGCTATAAGCTGTGACATATCATACTTTATCAGAATACAACATGAGATGCAAAAGTGGGCCAACCAGCTTTACATCTGACTTGAGCCAGACTCCACTACGTCTTTGCTTTTTAACTAAAACAATGAGCAACTTTGGTCCCAGCAGAACTCCACATCATCTTCCCGGTTCAGCAGCCCCCTTCATTTCCACATTGATGCTATTGTACCACATTCACAACAAATAAAAGGATGGGAATGCATGCTTTGTGTGTGTGCGCGTGTGTGTGTGCTCATTTGTTGTTTAATGTGCAACTTTTTGTAAAAAAAAAAATCTCAATAACAGCTTTATTTTTCATTTAGCGTGTATTTATCTTTGCACGTCAGCCTTAAAAGACCATCTTTTAACACTAAAGCACATGATGTTATTCTGGATGATTCCAACCTTTTAACAGTGTGCCGGCGTGTCATTGTACCAACGGGAAAAAAAAAGAAAAAAAGACCCAAGTCAAACAGGTTCTTGTGCAGGAAATTAAAGCTCGACTTCAACATAATTCCTCATTAATAAATCTAAATAATGACACCAGAGTAAAGCAGTAAGTGAAATATTCTCACAGCGACTGCCTTTTGATTTATGGAGAGATGCCGCAGTGTTGCGTACAATCTGCAGTTCTCTTAAACCTTCAAGTCCACATCCTGGAGAACAGGGGCTACACCCATGGTAACCTGTGCATACATACATATACATATTGTGTGTATATATATATCCAAACAACCATTACGCCATTTAAATAAACTATTCATCACGTATATAAAAAAATAAAATGGCATAAACAAATCCCCATGTCACAGTTTAAATTACTATTTAAAATATTATTTTTGGGGGTAGCCTATTTCCCAGCCTTGTTCTTTTCATCCAACCTCCATGTGCTTTCTTTACCTCATCCATCCATCCATCCATCCCCTTTGAGGTCAGTGTGTTGTATTTTTCAGTTTGTTTCCATCTCTCCAACTCACTGCCATACCTCACTTCTTAGATTTGAGACTTAAAGGACATGGGGGACTGTTCTCCTAGCACCTACCACTAGCACTTTCCTTTTTGAAGCCGCCTCCGGTAGTCCAAATTAAGCTTTTTAGGTGCAAATCTTTACAAATCTCCAAATGCAAACTGCCAGAGTTGGCTGCCTATGACTCAGCATAGTGTAAAGCATAAACATGCAGCAGCAGATTTTACAGAGGGCCACAGGAAAGATGTCAATGTCTATGTCCTGATGACATACAGACTGACCAATGATTGAGTTCGCAAAACCAATCCCACGTATTTATAAAAGTGCAAATAATGTGCGCCACAGATTTGATCTTCAGATTTCTCCCAGTTCTAGCCGTGTTATCTGCAGCACGAGAGCTAAAAACATGATTCCGTAGTTTTTGGTACATCCATTGATCCGTCAGTCAGTCCATCCATCCATCCATCCATCCAATCGCAGCCGGTGTTCAGCTGACAGCCGGTGAGTCGTGGGATTTCTTGGTGCACAGCTTCTTGTTGCTGTGGCTCTCCTCCTCAGCCTGCCTGCTGTGCTTCCCGACATGACCATCTGGAACAGTAAAGACACTGCCGTTACAATACGAGACACCGAAGGCTCATTCGAAAACGTAAAGATAACAAGGTGGAGCTTACTGGCGTGGTGAGGAGAGGTCGGGCTCCTCTGCCACTGTGAAGACAGTAGAATGAAATGAGGTCACTCCTTTCTACTTTCCTTAACTGCACCAGCAGCAAGACATCAAACAGCTCATGGCTCCGTGTACTCACTATGAACTTGTTGACGTTCTTCAGGCTGCTGAACCTCAGGTAGGAGATGTCTCCCTTGTCCTTGTCCCTGTCCTGGTCGGTGGTGTAGATGTGTGTGATGCCGGCTCCTCTGATCAAAGGCACGCACTCATCACACGGACATTTAGTGACAAAGAGCATGGTGGGCTCCTCCGGTTTGATGTGTCGAGTCCTAAAGCATCAGGAGGAACACTTCTGTCAAACACTGTTCAGAAGAGGGCGGCGTGTTAAGACTAGTACACACAGATCATTGTCTTCCTCCGCTGTGTAGGCGGCTGTTCTGACCTGAAGGTGAGGGCGTTCTGCTCTGCGTGGACAATGTATCTGTATTTGCGTCTCTGCCGGTCCTCCTGCTTGTTGTCCATCTGGGGGTATTCTGCGTACTGTGAGCCTGCTGGGTAAGCGTTGTACCCGCAACCCACCAGGTACAGACACCCGGTTCCATCACTGCCAGCCTGGGACAAGAGAGCAGTTCAAATTTAATTCACAACATGAACATGAAGAAAAAAAAAAAAAACAGCTAGCTTGGCTGTAAAATAGCCAAATCAAAGCAATGGGAAGAAAGGTGAGCTCACCGACGGTCCCTTGGCCCAGATGACAGCACCCACACCCACCTTAGGGTCCTCTGGAATGAAAATGACAGTTTTGCATGTGAGACGCTGGTGACAAACTGACAGGAACGCTGCTCTTTCAGTTCAGTCTGACCCGAAACAGGATATGTGTGTGACAAACCGAAAAACCCAAACCAACCTGTTCTATAAGCCAGCAGCCTGGCCTGGATGATGCAATGGCGAGCCACTTCTTGGGATAGTCCCTCGAGATGCGGAGGCAGTGAGCTGGCTAGTGCTGGCTCAGAGGTTGAATGCCGTTCCCTGGGTTACAGCAACGACACAATCAACAACCAATAAACAGCTGGGATTGGCAAACAAGTGACCAACTGTGAGAGTTTCTCACCTGTAGAAGCCGTAGTGTTGCAGCGGCACCGCAGCAGCCACAGTAGCCAGAACCTCCACCAGCTCCCTCATGTTGTGTCTCAGGTTGGAGAAGTACGGCTCCACACAGAAGTTCTCCAGACCCATGTGGGTCAAGATGTCCCGGTGCTGCTGAGACGTCCTGACCAGGAGCTGTCTGGAGAAATCCTTCAGGAGCCTTGTCCGCTCTCTGGAAAGCAGGAATTTCTCCTATTTATATGCAACACAACCAATGAAACTGAAATGCAAAAGGTAGGTAGGTACAGTACAGTACCTGTGGAAGAGTTTGTCTGTGTTCAGCCCCGGTTCATCATCAATCATTCGCTCTATGAAATCACACTCTCTGGACGTCTCGTTAACAAACTGCGCCAGGCCGGGCGCCAGCGGCTGCAGCAGCACGCAGATGTGAGGACGGCTGTTGGATTTCAGCTTCTCCGCTGCCACGGCGTCCAGCGCGGCGTCCTCTGTGATGCACTCAGGTGGACTGTGGGAGCTTGAGTGCTTTGCAGAGGTGGACCTCAGCATGCTGACCTCAGGGTCTCCGGGCCAGAAGGAGATCTGACTGACTCCAGCTAGAGAGGAGAAAACAGCGTCAAGTATTTGTTTCCAGGTACTGTTACATTTTTCCCAGCGGAGGCGGAGCCAAGCGCTCCAAAGTTCAGCTCAGTGCTCATTTCTAATAGGTCAGTTTGATTGTAATTTACAATTTACAACAGTGTGACAGCATCTGGACAACATGCTCAACTGCCCCTTTTACATCCACTATAAAAGACAGGTTATATAAAAAGTGGGTTGGGAAAGGAGGCAGGGTGGGGTTTATAACATTTGCACAAAATGATACAACCCCATTTAGTAACTCACTACTTTGAAACTAGCTAGTAGTCACTAAGACCTTGGAACCGTGTGTGGTGGGGAATGCTCCCCTAAGTGAAAGTGAATATATAGTAGTGTTGAATGCAGCCTTGACCTGCCCCCTCCGCTGGCCAACCCCCTCATTAGGGCTAGGATATGTTATGATGATGATGATGGATGATGATATGAGACACCTGTGTTCCTTTGCTCTCCCTCTGCTTCCTGATCTGTCCCTGCTGTGGCTTGTTGCTCCAGGTATGTGAAAAGAAAACTATTGAACATTTCTACATTAAACAGTCGATTGTAGATGTTTGAAGCGCTGTTGGGAAACCCTTTTTGCCCCTCCTGCCCGGTGACCAGTGATTTTGTTCCTTAATGCCCCGTCTCAGAGGTGGAGAGTAGGTTCACGATTTTAAATATTTTAATACACAGTAAGGTTGAGTCTGGCTAATTGTTTTTCCGCCCCTCCGTTCCAGGTTCCTCCTGCTTGCAGACCGCTGCTGTTTTGTCCCTTTGTCCTATTAGTACTCCCCTTGGTTTTGTCCTAGCTTGATGTTTGTTTAGTTCTTAGTTAGTTAGTTCTTTAACATGTGATCATTTACTCTTACTTTTGATTTGTATTGTCCTTTCCCCTTTTATTTTTTGGCTTTTGTGGTTATGTTTTGCATTTGTTTAGCCAACTGGGTTGCCTTACGTAAATGTGTTTCTGATTTGTATTTGCTTTCTTCCAGAGCAGGGTGCCATCTTGTTGGGAGGCTAGGCACCTGTGGTGAGGTCCCTTCACTTTTCTGTATGTGAGTAAGTGCACTGAGACACAATATAGACTGCAGCACTTTGCTGTGAGGTTTGCTGTGCTGCACCTAAGGTTTATGTTCTCTCCTGACTCCTAAAGTCCCCACCAGGACATGTAATCTTTGATCATATGGGCAAATAGTGTATGACATTCCCTGATCGAACCGTGTAAAAGTGCCTTTAAAGTTTTTGCACCCTCATCCTGGTATAAATTGCAGAATCATCTTAAATTAGACTACTTACAATGACTTAAAAAGTCTGGTTTTCACTGTATATATGTGTAATATGGAACTATTGTACTGCTGTCATGGCCAGGACTCCCTTGAAAAAGAGATTCTGAATCTCAGTGGGATTATTTCCTGGTAAAATAAAAGTTAATAAATAAAAATAAAAAGGTGAGTAGCGGTGGCATCCCGGGACACTCCTGAGTGAAGCCTGCCTCTCCAAAAGTGGCCTCAGCTTTGTCTGGTTTATGTAGGTTACTCTGGGCTGGATTTATATGGTTTTGGAAACATTTTTATTTATATCAAGGCCTTTTTTGTTTTTTATTGATTGTGATTAAAAAATGTCCACCTTACCATTTTATCAAGTGCTTATTAACGGTTATCTTTCAGCAGTTTCAGCCCCTGCCTGTTATTTTGCCTAATCGAAATAAATAAAAACATTTGGTATACCTTTTTAATTTTTTTTTTTGAATTATTTTTGGGCTTTTCCGCCTTTATTTGAGAGAGAGAGAGAGAGAGAAAAAATATCGTCACAGGTCGGACTCAAACCCTGGCCCTCTGGTCGAGGCTTAAACCTCTCAGTATAAATGCGCCTGTTCTACCCACTAATCCAACTCGGCCACGACATTTGGAATACTTTGAAAACATCCCTCTGCCTCCTCACTACAAAATCTGCGTCAATTTTTTTTTCCCTCCCCTTTTTTTTCTTCTTTTTTTAACATTATTAATCAGGTAATAGGGAATTGAACCCTAGGAAATACTAGGTGCCGTTATCGGTTCTTTCATTCAATTAACGTTCTGGTGACTCTCGCCACACTTGCACCCTTAGTCATGACTATACGAATTGCTGCAACTCAATCTTTGAAACAAGCAATTTCAGTCCATGTGGAGTTGAAATAAAGAGTGGCAATAATCCCTCAGACAGACATCTTTCTCTGTTCAGGGATCAACCTATAGAACTCAAAATGGATCATGAATGGGATTGTTTTAAAAGTAAAGAATTGGTCATTTAGTGAGGTTTCTGTAAATACTGCTCTTTAATTTCTCAACCTCTTTGTATACAATCTATCTAAAGTCCTTCTCTCTCTCTCTCTCTCTCTCTCTCTCTCTCTCTCTCTCTCTCTCTCTCTCTCTCTCTCTCTCTCTCTCTCTCTCTCCTCACCGTTGATGATCATTTTGAGGCAGGTGGCACAGGGTCTTCTGGAAAAGTACAACTGACAGTCAGCCAGGCACGCGCCATGGTGGATAATGGCTGCCTGTCCTGCGTGGAGCTCGGGTCCTGAACAGTGGAGTCCCACCACCTTACTGTCCCGTACCACCACCAGACCCATCCCGCGGATCTGGAACACAGCACATTTTATTTAACAGTGAGTATGCTGGGGTGTTACTGTAACTCGCTGTAGTGTAGATTTGACCCCAAGCTTTGCATTGTATTCTATATGGTCTCTGTGTGCGTTTGTACACCAACCTCACTGTGGTGATCCTCTAGCCGTTGCTCCTGTGGGAACCGCTCCATCCATAAACTCAACAAGGTAAACAGGTTTACCTTTGATAGCCTGGGGCCATGACCTGCAAGAGGGACAAGAAAAAGATCTCGTCCTTGATTTGCTGCAAAATATCCTTGTGCAGGTGTAATGAAACTGTCCGGAGTGAGAACAAAGTCATGTATGTGAAGGAGAGCAGGGGTTCAAGGTCGCCTCAGGCTGCTTTCATGAACTGCAGGAAAATAAAGTGACGACAGCAAAAGCAGGCTCTAGCCCATTATCTTATTCTGAAAAACCCTGGCTTTTTGTAATGGCCATGCATCTAACATGTTATTTGCACATAAGGTAATAAGGTCAAAACTGCCAGCATACAGGGGACACTAGAGCTAAACGTTTGAAAATGTAGGGGTTTTAATAGACAGGATCTGGATTTTTGTTCTCCAGTGAGGCCTTATAATAACCCAATCTCTTATGCATTTCACTCAACTATAGAAACACTGGACTCACCCAGTCTAGTCTGAGACCAATAGAGCTAACACACGTAACGTTATACAATTAAGTATTACCATATGGTCATTTCCTTTTGAGATAATCCTGATGATTATTGACACACACTGCTTTCATTTCCTCTATGAAAAGTCGTAGCTGCATTGGTAAACTATCCCCGTCAGTACTCTCATAAAGCCGCTACGTTATGACCGAACAGAAACCCATAGCCTATATTATCCAAGCCATAACATGAACTCTTTCTCCAGTTGGCTCACCCTGTAGGCCTATTCTGCTTTCAGTCTGTGTCATACTGTCCCTTGTGTCTCCACCTGGCATGGACTGGCCCGGATCGGCTCCGCTCCTTATTTCGCTTTCCTCCATTCAGTCCGAAAACAATATCTTGTCCTGGTTTCCAATAAGACAAGTGCAACTAGCAAGATGACAAGCGTTAAAGCGGCAGCAATGTTGACCTGTTGGGCTCCTGAGGCAAGACAGATGATCACGGTTTCCTAATCTGCTTCAAAATAAAAGCCTTACGGCCGAACCAAATTTGTTGTTTGCATAAACAAATAAAAGCTGTTCCCATCCTGGTTCCTAGTTCCTATTCCTATCGGCTTGATAAATTTCGGGTTATTTCCGCAATAACCTCTGACGTAACGAAAGAGGGCGGAACAACCATTGACATATGGGAACGAGTGGTTTGTTAAATATCAATTTGCTCCACTAGGTGGCGGCAGCACACTATCCCATATAATAACTGCTGCTTTTACAGCTCTTCTCAATTGCTAAAGCACAATTTCTGAAACCTTGCTTCATTTTCTGAAAACATTGACCTCATCTTCAAGCACTATTTACAAAACCTCGGACTCCTCTCGCAAAATCAAACACTGCTCTCAAATCATAAACCAAGTGATCCAAGTGATAGGCTATACACTATCAAGCAGTCAGTAAACGATACACCAAAAAATAGAAAACACATTGTTCAAAACATCTAGTTCTCAGAGAGGGTTTTTTTTTGGGGGGCATTTTTATTTTTACAGGACAGCTGAAGACATGAAGGGGTTGAGAATGAGAGTTTTTCTGAAAAGTCTAAGTGAAATGGTGTTTTACCATGTGAAGAGGTTTAAGGTATTGACAACAGACTGCACAATGAGCTAAATGAGTTCAGGCAACTGAGAACTTTGCTCAGCCAATGGGTTTTAGTGTTTTAGCAATTGAGAAAAACTGTAATACCCCATGAAGATCGAAGAGTTAGCTACTTTGGTATGAAACACAAAATTAAGTGCAAAGAATAACGATGTCTGAAGTCTAATCCCATATGTACACAAAAATAATGAACTAACAAGAAACTACATTGGTGCAAAATATGCATTATATGGAAGCAAAGCGGAGTTTGAGTGATTTATTTCTTCACAGAAACATGTTATTTCATACTAAATATAAAAGAAAATTGTCAGTTATGCAACAGCAAAAAAACAGTGATACAAATCCCAATATTGTAATGCTGATCACCTCAAGGTAAACCATTGTGCTACAAGTGGCTTTGAAACCAAATGACCAGCACTTCTATACACTTGTCCTTTGTAAATAAAAGATTAACAAAGCACAATAAAAATAAACAAAACAATCAAGTTTGCTTTTCATATAAAACAAGACTGTAAACCTTTCCATTCCACTAAGGCCTTACCTGCCACACAAACCTAACCTCAATGCATTTGTAACCGCTTTCTAACCTGGATAATACTGAGCTTTAATAAGAAACAGAGATCCAACTTAGATTCAAACCAAATAGAAATGGTTCTTTCAAGCACCTGAGTGCATAGAGAAATAGAATCTGATCTCAGCGGTCAGCTGACCTGGACAATAACACCAAACGCTTTCTTACAACACCCAGTGATGCAACAGAAAATAAAAACTAGGACATGCAGGCATTTTTGGGTCATAAGCCCAATGTAACAGAATATAAAGAAAACATCTCACTCAAAGTGTTCATATTGCTTTAGCTTGCAGCATATCTTGTGCATTTTTACTGTATCTACAGAAAAAGCTGCAGAAAGTGGGAGAAATGACCAAGGAATTAAGGAATACTTTTGGTCTTCCTGAGTTTGCTGTGTTGCCCAAATAACATTAGCAAACACAAGCCGATTTAAACAGTTTCCGTGGAATAGTTTGTTTGTTAAAAGCGCCCAGTTTAAAAAGGAATATAAGGTTATCCTTGGAATATAAAGCATCTGCAACATAAATCTGCATTAGATACATTTTTTACACTTGGGAAGGAAGGATAAAAAGCTGCTAGTAACGTAACAGTGACTGAGTGTTTACTGTTGCATTCTAGTGCAACATATTTGAACTCTGTTTTCTAGTCTTCCCTTTCACAGCATTTTAAAGGATTTGAACTGCTACTGTTTTACTGCATATTAAGAAGAAGGGAGTGTAGTTTAAAAATTCCAAGTCAGGCAGAATAAACACAAAAGAAAACAGACTTCAAATCATCATACAACCCATAATGGTTTTGAACTTCCAAAATGTACAGAACACCGGCTAAGAGAACAAATACAATAACCAACCAAATGACCCATGACTATGACACAGCAGCATCTGGATCTATTGTGTACAGTATATGTTGATGGATCAAAATGGGACTCAGCTTCACTTCATCAACTCAACAGCTTCAAGAGTTAACATTACATTTAAAGGTTCAACACATCCAAGAGCTTCTTTTTCCTAAACACAACGACTGCAAATAATAAAAAAAAAAAAAAAAAAAAAAAAAAAAATTTTTTCACAATATTGTTTATAATATCCCCCCTTTTTTTTTTTTTTTTTTTTTTTTTTTTAATAAAAATATTTTTTTTTTTCCCTCCCAAACTGAACTAGTTTTTTTTATTCCTTCACGGTATTTGGTCTTCCATATTTACTTTTCCAGAAGTAAAGAAAGACATGTCAGAACATGGGAGAGAAAACAAATTAGTTCAAGTATACATACAGCCCGTCAGGAATACAATGCAGCGCGACAGAGAAGGGCTCCATGACTTTGTCGAGCAACTCCACAGGAATAGGCCAAAGTGCTGACTTCAGATCCATGGATAATGCAGCTTCAGTTCCAGTCCATCTTGTAAATGATGCTGCTTATGTGCCAAACAAGTGCCATAGTAAATATTTAAAGCTTTCTCTTAGGAATGTGATTATGTTTTTTTTTTTTAGCTCTGCTACTACAGTCGGAGCACAACCACATCCACTTGGTCAGAATATAGTTTAGAAGAGTATTGCTTAGTTCTTGAAGGCTCCGCAGCGGCTAGCTTTGCTGATAAACTCCTTGAGCATTGCTCCATCCACCTGCCAGAAGGCTCCAGTCTGAGTCACCTGAGTCAGATGGTTTACACAAAACCTAAAACAAAACACTTCCAGGTCCTAGAAAAAACACAAATGATATGAGACAGGATTAAAATATACATTATGTAACATAACACGAAAAAAAGACAAAATTGACACGATCCCTCTGGGGAATACAGTGCCACAGCAACATGTGTAACACAGTACAGTGTAGGAGCCATTTCTAGAATAGAGGTGCATGGAATATTGTTCATGTAGTTCACGGTGTGTTCACTGGGTGTCACCTTATTCTGTGGAACTTCAAATCAGGTGTTACAAGACGGAGGCTCATTTTTTTATCGTCTTGCCAGTAGAAATGTTACTGTGACTTATAAAAAAGTGTTGGCTTTACAGAGAATTTGTTGACTGCAGTAATGGATTCTTACATCATTACTTATTTGACAGAAAGATCAGATCCAATCCTATCCAATGTATGCAGTTGCTTCAAATTCAGACTTATTGTCAAGTTTATGAAAAAAATAATGAAACTGTAAAAGTAGGGTGAATCATTACACCCAGGCATTACAGTATTGTGGTATACAGTAAGTCAGTGTATATTGTACCTCTGCGTCGTATCGTATGGCGGCAGACAGCAGGGTGAAGGCGTTTCCGACAGTGATGCCTCTCTTGATGATCTGCTGACACAGACGTTTCAGCCGGTTTTCACAGTAAGAGGTGGCCAGGTCCAACAGGCCTGCAGCCAACACGCAAAACGCACACAGGTGAAGGAAATGAATAGAAAACAATGAAAATGACAAAACACAGTATTTGACAACTGTACGCGTGCTAACCGATGGCGTCCTCAGGGGGGAGGTCAACGGTGTCTGTGTAGAGAAACTGCAGGAAGGATCTGTAGACGGGGTAGGAGAACTGGCCGATCTCTATCACCTCCTGCTGATCCTCCGTCCATTGGGAGCGAAACATGGACCGGAAATGCTCACACCTACTCGAAACAAAAGACCTTATCTACGCTGTATACATATATGGCTGGGTATGGAAAAGAAAAAAAATGCTGTCATTGATTTATCATGATTACTTTTTGGTTATGTCTTACACGCACCTGATCTTCAGCACAGCTTTGTGAACGTGAATGCATTTGCCTTCAACGCTGAATTTCAGATCAGACGTTTCTGGACTGTCAAACTCTTTCCTCAGAGCCTCCGCAACAGTCATGAAGCCATCATGCTCTGAAATAACGCAGAACACAATAATCAAGCTCCATCCCCTTATTCAAGTTATGTTTTAAAAAGAGTTACATTAGCTAAATAATCTCTCTCACCCATAGATATGAGCCTCCACATGACGGAGGGTGTGCCGAAGCAGGCGAAGACGTCGTCAGTGCTGCTGAAGTGTGTGAGGTGTGGAATGACGATGGATTGACCCCGACACTGACCCCACATGTACACCTGGGAGGTAAACCTTGTTACTTGCAGCCAAATCACAAACCTCATCATTGTACAACACAAATCAGAGGCAGTTCTGTCACACTATCATGGCTTACTGAGACACTTAGTGAGGATAGAACAGAGCCATCGTTAATATTAAAGTGCTGTGACCGAGATATGCACGGAGCGGGACGTTGTACAGCTGAAAAATAAACATGTACGTGTTCTCTGGCGGATTAGCTATGACCTTAAACTGAAATAATATCCAAGACAAGGGAACAAGGGAACAAAGATAGGCCCACTTAAAATATTTGGGACAAAACTGTTAAGCACTCGGTCCTGAAAAAAAAAGTGACAAATTATGAGAATGAAGCCCAACAAAAACAAAATATGCACATAGTATAAAAGCTGTCTGTGGTCAGGATACGCTCTAGTCTTATCAGGAATGAATAACACTGCACAAATCCACTCATGTATGAACAAAATACATATGGTGCCATAGTACACTAGATTAATCGCATATATACCTGCCCGCTTTGGGTCTTGGCTGCTGAAGTATGTGTTGAATGGCATGCTGCGACCTCTACAATCCTGTTAAGTGAGAGATGTGTTAATAAATTGGCATGCTTTCATTTCTAAGTACAGAATCACATGGAAACTGTTAATATTGTGTTATAGCAATGAGAAAAAGGGCAGAATAGTCATCGTTTATGAAGGAACAATTCTATGACGAGTTCCTTATGCCCACTGACAACAGGAGGGGGAAGCTGAGGTACAGAGGGAGGAAATGGGGACAGGAAACAGGAAGTTGAAGTCTTAACAGGGTGGGAAGAATGTGCCTGTTTATTCTCCGAATACAAAGAAAATCAGCCCCCCACCTTCTTCCCCTACCTCTCTTTGTCAGCCATGATTTGTACAGGGCTGAGGTGGTTGTTCTTGTTGCCAGTTCCCAGTTGACCGTAGGTGTTTGCTCCCCAGGAATACAGCAGCCCTTCGTCTGTTAGTGCCAGGCAGTGGCTGTAGCCTGATACAATCTGGAATACAGGGAATAACCTGTGAAGGAGTCACGCATAGAGACTAGTATGTGATGAACAACCTTGGCGTACACAACATCCCCACACAGCATTAAGTTGCCGTCTCACCTGTTGCATACACAGCCCTTGGAGTACAGCGAGGCGACAAGGTGTCAGCTGGTTTCCATTGTTTCCAATACCCAGCTGTCCGTTACCATTGTAGCCCCAGCCATAAACCTAGATAAACATGAACAACTTTACTGTATAAAAGTTCAGATTTCCTTAATGGGATCAATAGGATTTCATGTAATGCCATGTTAACCTCTCCGTTGTCGATCAGGGCCATGGAGGAGGTCTGGCCACATGTGATGCCAACAGCAGTCTTGCCCTGCAGGCAGCCGGTGACTCTCCTGGGGTAGGGCTGGTTGGCTGTGGAGCCTGAGCCAATCTGGCCACAGTTGTTGTAACCCCAAGCAAAGACCTGGAGGGGCAAGGAAGGCCGGTCAGGACCAGGGATGCAACACAGTCAAATTTTTTAAATTGTAGCACGCGGAAAGACAAATTTACAATAATGTAATGTTTTCACATGGCTTCATGGCTTTCGGATTTAAGTCTGATGTGATTTCATTTTCATACTTCTTAGGTGGTAAGAAAGAGCTCTGTGTGAGTAATCCTGAGACAATTTGTTACATATAATATTTACACAACACTGTCTTTGCTGACACACGCACGCATGCACGCACACGGTTTAATGCCTTGAGGTTAAAGATAAGCTGCTTAGTCTGAAACAAGCAGAGCAGGAGCTGAATACGTAATGGTTTTTAAGTGACCCATCTAAAACTAAACATGAAACACAAACCTATATGTAACTGTAAGGTAAATATGCCCTTCCTGTTTCATGGTTAACGTAATGTAAAATTATATTTAATAACATTTTTATTTTAACTCCGTTAATGATGATGAAAGTTGCAGAGTTATGGAAATAACGGTTACCTCTCCATCTTGAGTGAGGGCCATGGAGTGATGTGAGCCACACGCCACTTCTCTCACTTTCTTGTTCTGTAGGTTGGCGGTGACCAGCAACGGGGACAGTCCCTGGTTGGTATTCCCATTCCCCAGTTGACTGTAGCCATTGTGCCCCCAAGCAAACAGCTGTCCATCTGCCATAAATAAACACAACAGGTCAAGATCAGAAGAGTCAGTGGCTCATGAATCCAGATTCTAAGCTCATTACATTTTTGTGAAAGGAGCCATAGCTACAGGCCAGATGACACAAGCAAGTACCTACCCTCTGTGGCCAGTAGGACATGAGGCCCGCTTCCATAGCTCAGGCTAACTACCTTCTTTCCCTGCAAGAAGTCCAGTTTCTTTGGCTCAACGGTGCTCAGACTGTCTCCTGTACCAAGGCAGCTACTGCTGTTCAACCCAATCACAAATACCTGGGAATAAAACACACACACCACACACACACCTTAACATAAAAAGGTTTTTGTTACCAGTAACCAAACCACAAATAAAACTGCCAAGAACACAGGCACAGAAAAGGTACAGAGAAATCCAAGAACACAATGTGATGCAAACTAAATACAAATATGTAGGTACAACAATAGAGTGTAACAACTGACTTGTGTAACATTCCGGCTTACATGGTATTATAGGAGTCTACTGATAGTGGCATAGTGACATTTCAGTCATAAAGAGAATGAAAACAATGTTTCCTGCAGTGTTTTGTAGCAGAGGTGGGCTTGGTGAGATGTTTATTTTAAAGGCTTTAAATTGAGATAAATGAAGACTTTCAAAAGAGGCAGGATATACCGGTGCCTCACACACCCTCCTCACCTCATTGCCATGTGTGATGTAGATGGCTTCATTAGCAGAGGTTCCAAAGACACAGGCCTGTCGGACTGTGGCTAGTTCCTCAGTGCTCAGTAGAGAGAACAGGGGCCACTTGCTGACGTCCACCATGGCTCCCGCAAGACTCAGCCTTCCTTGTTGAGGAGCAGTCAGGCCTGACGGGGGGAAGGAGGGAGGAATGGGAGGGGGATGACGAGGAGAAGGGAGGACGTGAGGACAAGGAGGAGGTGATGCTGGAGGAGGTGGGGAGCAAAGACCAGAACCATCCCTGCTGACACTTCAGGAAGGACAAGATGAGAGGTAGTTGTGAATAAATGGAGCAAGGCAGAGAAAATGTCTCTCTTAAAGAAGGGTCTTCTGACAGAAAACCACATTAAAAACAACATATTTATATTAACAGACTGGGTTTCATAAATGAATAGAACACGGATTGGACAGATATACACATACACAGACAGATGCGCTCAGAATTACATGCAAAAATCAGTCGGTGGTTCTATGTGAGAATCAGAAGCTGAAGAAACTAACTCTTCTACTTTAAGATAAATGAAGAATCCCTTGTTTAAGCCACAACTTAACTCATGGAAATTAGGCATGGCGGGCAGTCAACGCAGCACAACATTATAGCAAGGCTTTATGCTTCGTATTCTTGGCACATTCTCAACACAAATTCTGTCAATTCAATGTATACTGCCTTAGTAAAGCAATTGAGTGATATATATTGTAAGACATTCTAGCTTGTTACGGGGACCTTTAAATTGCTAAATTATTAAGGGGAGTTCGGCATCGTAGCGGAGCGGAGCTAGCCAAAACACATAATAGAGCATTGTCAGCGAGCAAAAACTGTTATCTAACGCAACTGTTCCCTTTGAGGCTCTGTGTAATAAAAACCTTTCATTTAAGCCATTTATATAAGGCACCGCAGAAAGCTAACTGGCACTGAAGCATATTGTAAACAAGAGAAGCTAGTGGCTTAACGTTAGTTAAGCGTTTTCCTGTGTTCTTCCTACCTAAAGCATCGCTCCATGACGAGTCAACTGAGAAAAGAGACAGACAGAGATATATATTTAATTACAGTATCAATATCAGTAAAAACACCCACGTCTGCAATATGTAAACTAATGGTACACAGTTACCCGACTGAAATCGTCTCCCCGCTGGTGGTGTCAACAGTAGAGCTGCCTGCTATATTATGTCTATGTCTGTATCGATTGGCCAGTTTTTCGTCTCCTTTATTTCAGGCAGAGTAGACTATACATGGGCGTATTACTGCCCCCCTCTGGTCATTGGTCGAACAGCTGTTTTAAATATGTGGTCAGGCTGAAGTTCTTATAGTAGCCTACTTATTAGATAGCTTAGTCAGAACCGTTTATATTGTATCATCATTGAACCGAAACATGTGTGATGTACATCGGGGGAAAAAAGGACATCAGGTTTGTTATGGTTACAATTATTTCATTTTGAGAAAGTTATCATCACGTCAAAGCAAATTCATACAGCACATGTTCGCATTTAAGGGATATGGTTATATTGAAAACATATACATATTTACATATTACATATGATTACATAAATGTGTCAACTGCCAACCCTTTGTGGCACATTGGCCCCTTCCCCTCTCTCTCCACCTAAAATAGACAGGTCAGTTCCATGCAACATTCATGCAACATGTATGCCAACCCAGTATTTTAATGTTAATGTATGTTGTTCTTTTCACAACGCCCATTCATTATTAGTCACACATACAAGTTAAATAAAGCAATAGTTGTACATTTGCACATCAGTCATACAGCTATTTATACGTTTAGATGATTCTAAAGTTTTGAAACTGCAGTTCAAAAAGTAAAAACAAATCTTTCCATGTTCTTGTAGTGTAGCTCTCCTTGACAACCAGCAGGTGGAGTACCTCCACATGGATCTGGGCTCATCGGCTTACCTGTGCTACGTCCCATAAGAAGCTCTTATATAGTGCCAGAGAATTAGAGTTTAGACATTAGGGTTTTAATATGGGCTCAGTTCAGTTGTGGATTGAGATACGAATTATGGCGGTTTGTAAACATTGGAAATTATTAATTTAATTATTTTGATATTATATTTATATTCTCTAGAAAATTAGAATCAAGTCCAAATATGTTTATTGGGGCTTGTCTTGGCTCGATGTGCCCAAAAAAACCTTTGTGTGTATTTTGTATTTATAAAACATGTTTTATTTATAGACAGATTAAATATAAAATCTTGCTAATCAGGATAATAACTTCCTACTTGGATTCTTTGTCCAGCAGCACCGAGCAGCAGTACCTGTGGCTATCTACTGTGGCTAGTGGGCAGTTATATGATAATTCCTTGGATGCGAATGCGGTCCATGTTGGGGATTTCTCTGGGAGCTGGTCATATGTTTAATACATCCATGCAGCCAACAGATCAATGCATCAGTCTTAGTGTTAACACTGGCTTCAATTGGCTCCTATACTCAGTCTACAAATCTGCACTACTACTACTACTACTACTACTACTACTGTCTTCTTGTAGTTTTGTATGTTTTGTTTTAGAGGCTGGTTCGAGTTATAAATCGCCTTCACTCAATATTTATAGTAAAAAAAAAAGTGGTTCAAACCAACGAAAGTTCATCAAAAGTTTTACATTTGAAGTTTTTTACATCAAGTGTAAAACGTACGAGGTATTTTGTAGGCATAAACGTTTTAGATTTATAGAATATTTAGTTTAAGCTAAAAAACTGATTTAATGCACCACCCGGCGAGCATGCTAAATGACCCAAATCAAACACACCCACGTTGTTGCGTCAAAACAAACCCAAAACCGGTCAAAACAGGTGTATGCTGGCTAAAATACAAAATGCTAACTTTGAGTAACAAACTTTGTGGTGGAGCTCCCAGCAGGGCGACTTCGACATTTACTTAAAAACTTCTACTTTCAGTGAGGTGTGTAAGGCCTCTGGTCGGAAAGCGGCTATTATAATAATAAATATAATAAAAACCTGTCACACTCTCAGCTCAAAACCTAGCTAGCTAGTCTGACGTTCTATGCATCAGAGAGGCTGCGTTCTCTTAATACATCCATGGGCTGCGTCGACTCTGTTTATGACCTAGCTAAGGTTAGTGGGACCAAAGAAGAGGCTGAGTGGACTGGCTATCTTTTGCATTAGAAATGAACGACCAGAGAAGTTAAACCTGGAGCAGTTTGAGGAGAACTTCGCGGTGCTCAAGACTCGAAGAACTAGCTACGTTCAGACAGGTGAGTACAACAACAAACCTGTAGGTTAGGAGGACGTCCACTGTGTTGCTTAGAAACGTAGCGTTATGTGTGGGTGTTGTCCGACAGAAACTGTAACGTAAGCTGTTGTCGAAATTATAATGTCTTCACATCTCTCGTTTTACTGCCTTGGTGATGCTTTATTCTGCTGTTAAAGTGGCAGGTATGAAAGCCTAATTGTGCTTGTCTGAGTTTTGTCCACTTTTCTGGTTAACTCTTGTAGCTAGACTGAGGAAGACGGTTGTATATTAATAATTGTTAATCAGTTGTATGCACAGGCTGCAAATGTCTGTCTATAGAGAATGCCTTTATTGTTGTTCACATACTTTTTACTTCTGAGTACAAGTTATTTAAGTCAGATTTCTTTAAAGTTGCAGTACGTTTACTTGAGTCAATTATTAGTACTCTTTTCATCCCCATATCTCAGTTCTTTCCAGGAAACCTTGTAGAAAATTTAAAGGTCCCATGACATGGTGCTCTTTGGATGCTTTTATATAGACCTTAGTGGTCCCCTAATACTGTATCTGAAGTCTCTTTTATATAGACCTTAGTGGTCCCCTAATACTGTATCTGAAGTCTCTTTTATATAGACCTTAGTGGTCCCCTAATACTGTATCTGAAGTCTCTTTTATATAGACCTTAGTGGTCCCCTAATACTGTATCTGAAGTCTCTTTTATATAGACCTTAGTGGTCCCCTAATACTGTATCTGAAGTCTCTTTTATATAGACCTTAGTGGTTCCCTAATACTGTATCTGAAGTCTCTTTCCCGAAATTCAGCCTTGGTGCAGAATGACAGCCACTAGAGCCAGTCCCACAATGAGCTTTCCTTAGTATGTGCCATTTCTGTGTCTGTAGCTGTTGAGGAGGAAAGGAGGAGGGGGGAGGTGGAGGGGGTGTGGCCTTGACCAACTGCCACTTTGCTCGTTTGAAAGCCATGATGTCTCTCTCTCATGGGTGGGCCAAATTCTCTGGGCGGGCAAAGCAGAGAAAGGGGAGGTAACCTTGCTCCTTATGACCTCATAAGGAGCAAGATTCCAGATCGGCCCATCTGAGCTTTCATTTTCTCAAAGGCAGAGCAGGATACCCAGGGCTCGGTTTACATCTATCACCATTTCTACCCACTGGGGGACCATAGGCAGGCTGGGGGGACACATATTGATGTGAAAAAAAAACCTTTAAGGAAAGTGTTGCCATTATTTTCTCCAAACATGAAGGTCTACACTTTACAGTTTCAAAACTCTCCCCATGTTGACAGGAATATCATTATGCAGGTAGAGTAATGCATCCCAGTGGAAAAATACAGCACCAAAAACTATTAGGTGCAGCCTAAAATGTGTTCATTTTAAATTGTCGAATGTAAACCCTCCCCAAGTTGCTAAAATCTAAAAATCTAAAAAATAAGTGACCCCATTGTCCTTACCTATAAGATATACGTCATCTGTTAGGATTTGCTTAGACCAAACTGTCCATAGTAATTTTTATAGGGAGGCTATAGGGAAACCGCCACTATATATACAGTTTAAATATGCCCTGTTCTCATAGAACTACATTAGATTTCTAATACAACAGGTTACATGTAGAAAACAGAAAGAAAGACATGCTTTCAGGGGCTACCATAATCTTTCTATACCCCTGCAAAAAGATTTATAATGAGTTGATAAGTTTTGGAGTCTTTCTGCTGTCAAATATCTCTCTGGCTGTTGTAATTAAAAGTCATCTCTTTTCTGGTTCATTTGCATGTTATGAATTCCCACTGGCTGCAAGCATCACTCTCAGATTTCAGTGTTTTTCTGCCTCCTCTTTTCACTCCCCTTGTTTTTCTCTTGCACCCTTCTACCTCCCACACCTTCTTTCTCAGTGTTCCTGCACCCTCACTGCTGTCTTTTTTTCCTTCTTCTGCCTTTTCTAGCTCCACTACTTTCTGTGTATGACAAACACAGACATACTGTACACAGGCATGCAGCTGTGGCTGTTTGCTGTTGGAGCTGAAGCTTCACTCTGTGTGCACACAAATTATATTTTGCCCTCTTGATGACAGCAATCCCATGCTGCAGCCTTGAGCTCCTTAGAACAATACAAACTGTGAACACAGTGTGCAAAAAAAATCTGCCAGGCATCAGTCATCCTGCAGTAATGACTGTGTGTATCTCTTATGTATGTGTGGTCCTTGTTGTGATGTCAGAATATACAAGACTAGATGAGCAGTAGACATTGCTGTTTGTGAAGACTATTACCCTGGACTCATTTGCTGATACTGCAATGCAGCTGAGAGTGATGTCTGTTCCAGGAAGTTCAGTGTTTGTCTGTAATTGGTCATTTGTACCACTGCAGAATTTCACTCATTTGAGTGTGTGCCTGACAACTTAGAAAAAATGCAAATGGTGTGCAAGGGAGAAGGGTCAAATTCACCTTAGAGCTTCATAAATGGGTCCCTGTTGTCTGACAGAAAGTCACACCAAAAGCACCTACAGTATACAGTTTGGTGTGTTCAACCTTTACATTTGTCATATTCTGCAGGATGTTTACTGTCTCTAATTTCGTCTTTAAATAGTATACATCTTTAATTTTCTTTTACTAAATTCCCAGGTCTGCACCTTTTATTTCTGTCAGCTCCAAGAGGGGATGTTATTACACTGCAAACATCAAAGGCACTTTATACTTTTTTACCTTTTCCTCAGTAAAATGTCTGTTTTTGGGCTTAGGTTTAGAAATTGACTGAATCCCAGGCAAATGAGCCACAACCATATCTAGAGAATGGATGGTGTGTTTTCGTTCCAGAAAACGCTGTAAGGGACTTGATGGTGTGTGCTAGACCGATTTTTCTATTTTTTATGTAAAACATTTTCTATCATTCACTGACATTTAATTATTTCTCTTATAAAGACACACAAACGTGACTTGAAAAAAGTGAAGTCTGGTCTGTTTATTGCTTTTCGTTGTTGTTTTGTTAGTTTAATGGGTTTTTAATGTCACTGACACTGTGATTACGGTCCAGAGACTTCACATGCATGTCAACAGGATAATTAAGTTGTCCACTGATAAGGTTTCTCGCGCGTGTGTGTTGTGTGTAGAGTTTGACCAGCTAATGTGGATTCAGCACTATGGACAGCGCCACTGCAGCATTTTCAGCTCCGTTTCCACCATACGGTATATGGTTTCAACCCGCCAGCCGCCACGAGTGCTAGACAGTCTCATTACTGAGATACGATTTTAATAATTGTAATAAATGAAATACGCCAAGCAGCACTTCATCCAACATCATTTCAACTCTTATAATTTAATTAAAACATGCGAAGGAGACAATCAATTCTAAAAGATAAAAGACGTCACTTAGATATCGTACAAGCCGAAGCCGAACTGACTAGAAGAGCCCACTGTAAGAAGGGAGTCGTGCAACAGGTGTGTACATTTGCCGATAGAAAGGGGGGCATTGCCAGATTTTGGAGTAACGCCTAGGCTATCTGGTAGAAAACGCGCTCGTAAAACAGCAGTAAAGAGAGACAAAGGAATGTGGTGGTCTCGTACCCATATAAGTGACGCCATCTCGGCGCCCCCTACCCAAAATCTTGTCGGTTACAGTTTCTATCCAGTCAGTCCAGATACTGACGGTGTGGGAACCACGTGTCTACCTAACTGCAAACAGCTTCTCTCAGTAGGGCTGCATCAAGCTGCACAGGCAGACCGGAGGTAACCCTTTCC
This sequence comes from Perca fluviatilis, assembly GCF_010015445.1. Classification (NCBI taxonomy): domain Eukaryota; kingdom Metazoa; phylum Chordata; class Actinopteri; order Perciformes; family Percidae; genus Perca; species Perca fluviatilis. Next base: position 9,743,944 of record NC_053135.1, read on the forward strand.
TTCAGAACAAAAGTCGAGGGCAAACCAGACTGCTATTTTTTTCTAAGGAAAGGAACTTGGGAAATAGGCACAGCTCTAGGTTGTGCAATCAAACAAAGTGTAAATTGTTTTGAAAGTACAGGCAACAAAGTCATACATGTGCATACTGCAAAATGTTGTAATGTTTCCGTGTCATTTGGCACTTTTGTTCATGCTGTAGCTTGAGGCCTTTTCTTTTTATGTGATTATTGAAACATGCGTTTTTATCCTGAAAATATACATTAATAAATATAACCAACTAACTAACTTTAGTTGCCTATATTGTACCTATGTCACTGCGGATTTGATTCTATGATGAACAGTTACATTTCCAATTTAATTTACTCCAGATTTCTTCTTTAATATTTAGTCTATTTTCTTTATTGTAAATTGACAAGAATGCTCTTTTACTAAATCAAGTAAAATGTTTGTGTAAGAAAATAGCCTACTACATAGGCTTTAACCCTTGTGTTGTCCTTCGGGTCCCAGTGACCCGAAGGACAACACAAGGATTATGTACTTCCCTTTACTTTGTTAAGAATTGCTCTCTAAACCCTGTTTCTTGTAAAGTAAGTAAGTAAAGTTTATTTCTAGAACACATTTAAACACAGTTTAAGCTGACCAAAATGCTGTACAAACAAGAACTAAGGTGCTGTATTAACCCTTGTTTAGAGAGCAATTCTCAACAAAGTAAACGGAAGTACATAATCCTTGTGTTGTCCTTCGGGTCACTGGGACCCGAAGGACCACACAAGGGTTAAGAAAGTAAAAAGAAAATACAGATCTTTTGGAAAAAGAGAGAAGCTCCTCACATAAGTGTGCTCTATCAAAATTGTGACGGTTCGGACTTTTGTTTTGAAGGTGCCAACCGGAATAGGTGTTTTTGTTTAATTGCTCCTACTCTGTTGCTGGTTAGGTATAGATAGCCTATTCAGTGCACCTCCTCGCGCCGCACCGGCCGTCGGTCGTCTCGAGCGCTGCTGAGAAAGACGCTGAAGCACCAGAGGAGCGTGAAAGGACCAGCCGGACCCGGTCTTCTTCTTCTACTTCTTCTCCATCTAGTTTATGGTGTAGTAGAGACAGCTGAGCCATAGTCCAGCTGTTTTCATCAGCAAGGTGAGGAAGAGGAGGAGGAGACGAAGAGGAGACAGACAGGCAGACAGCAGCAGGATCTTGGCGCATTGGAGCTTATGGATTATTGAGAAGTGGAGGCCGAAACGCGGATCAAATATTCATAAAGACTTTTTGAAGAGAAAAACCCAGAGTGGGATAGTGCAGAGATTCCCTGCAGTGATTCACCTGCCCGGTCCAGCGCTACACGCGCTCACTGACCAGAGACCAGAAAACCAGCGCTGCTGCTGGAAAAGGATTCTGCATCTCGCGTGTGTGTGTGTCTGAGTGTGTGTGTCTTAGTGAGTGTGTTTGGAAAGGAGCCCCCCCTGCTGCAGTACTTGTCTGCTGTAGCCTACTGGAACAGGGATGCCACCGACTTACTGACGGACACCCGGTATCCGCACCCCTTCCCTCCCCCCCCACACACCCCCCCTTCCCCGGACGACGGACGCACCGACCCCAGCGATCCCCACTAATATGCAATGGTTTTTTGTGCAGAAGCCGACAGCTGCCGCGTACCGCCGACTTCACGCTAGCGCCGCCGCATGCTTGTCCGCCGCTGCCGCTCCTCTCCCCGTGCCGCGCGGCAGACGACGCCATTTGAAGAGGAGCGCTCGGGGGCTTTTCACGCCGCGGCGGCCGGGCGGCTGCAGCAGCGACCTATCCTCCGCCGCTGAGGACCACCGGCCGCTGGGGCAGCCTGAGGTGGAGACCCCAGAGAAAAGCGCCGCAGCGGTTGCTCTTTTCCTGTCGCACGGAGACGACGTCGACCCGGAATACGTGCGGCTGCTGGTCTCTGAGCTCGTGGAGGATCCGGGCGAGAAACCGGGCGACGAGCCGGGCTTCCTGCTCTTGTTTTTGTCTATGGTGCAGATTAGGGGGCCGAAACACCGCCGAACTGAGCCCATCAGCTGGCCGGCTCTGCTGGCATGCAAACAGGGGGGCGGATCAGCCCCCATGCGGTGGGTGAATTTTAGGCTGCCGCATCCGGAGCGCCTCTTGTCCCCCCCCACCTCCTCTTCCTCCTCCTCCCCCGTCTCGGCCAAATCCATGCGGTTTATTTGGAACAACATTTTCAGCAAAGGATCGCATATGCTGCAGTGTCTTTGTGGCAGGAGCCTCAAGAAAAACAAGAACCCAACTGGTGAGTTTGTTGTGTGTGTGTGTGTGTGTGTGTGTGTGTGTGTGTGTGTGTGTGTGTGTGTGTGTGTGTGTGTGTGTGTGTGTGTGTGTGTGTGTGTGTGTGTGTGTGTGTGATAGAGAAATAGTTTATTGCTTTTATGTGCCTGTAGGAGTGTGTGTGTATTCCCTCCCGAGACTGCACTGTTTGACTGCTTGCTGGTGTTTCTCTGCAATCGCAGTTGTGCAGCAAGTGAGTGCACTAGAGGGAGGGGAGGGGTGTGTGATGGGGGGCAGAGGGAGAGGAGGGGGGGGGTGATAACTTATTAGCACAAAAACTGACAACTGTGGTACAGTGCATGCGAAAAAGCGTGCGTGTGTGCTGTGTGGGGCAGAAATGCTGCAGAAAATCAAGTCTAATGCAGCATGCAGAACCGTTCAGGCTTCAGTAACCTGCATGATTAAACAGCACATGGCCTTGTTTAGACTTTCACTGTGGATATTCAGTGCAAACTGTGGAACAAGAAATAGTGTGTTTCTTCTTGTGGCTGCAGACATTTTAGTCAGTGTATCCAAACATTGTTTCTCATGAATGCGATCGAAGACTGAATGTGATGCTGTGTTCAGCAGAGCACAGAGCTTCTTAGGGGAATGACTTTAAGAGGTTGTACAATGTTCATTGAAGCTTTTTCATTAAGGGGAGCTGTTAATCATGTCCAATGTCATGCTTGGCTTGCTTGTCCATCTTCTAAAGTTGGATTTGTGTACATAGATTTTAGACTTTACATAGACTTTAAAGATCAGGGCTGGGAAACCCGTCAGTCACAAGTGACTGTGTTCATCAACAGGGATGATATAATTTAAGAGTGAGATTCAGTTTAATTCACCAGCAGGTCTTTTGATTATCTTAGTCATGCTCTCCAGGGTACAGGACAAATTCAAGCTTTTACCAAACAAAATAGTTTGCTTTGGTCTCGACCAGATTTTCCCTCTGCTTTGGTTGAGGGCAGGACAGAGATTGACATTGGCAGCATTGCAACAGGAAGTTGACATTATTGGCATATTGACATTGCATCAAAAAGTTGGCCCGTGTATCCTCAACACAGTGTTTACAGGGGAGCAGCAGGCTTTTTGAAGTCCGATGGCAGTAAGATATTTATTGTGTTTTTATTTAAATTGTTCCTACCATTGTAATTTGAAAACTTAGTTTTTTCGACTAGTTGACAATTGGAATTTTCTTCACTTTGGATTTTGTTAAATTGTGAGGGGTCATTCATTTTTATATTTTATAAACCTAATTACTCAGCCAACTGAAAAACTCACTGATAGACTAGTTGGTAATGATAGTACCTAGTTGCAGCCCTAATATGAAGTCAGCTGTGCAGTGTACAGTAAGAAAATAGTCTATACTAATTTACCCAAACCTTAAAAATAGCTGACTAATGGAATTTGTAGTTATGAATATGCAAATGTGTAGGCACTTTGTAGTTTTTTTTTTTTTTTTTTGTCATATGAACTGAAAGAATACATTTTACAGGCAGGTTAGTGGTCAGTCTGCAGCAGGTTGTTATTCTGTGTCTTACTCAAAGGCACTTCACCAGGCCTCGATTAAAGGAACAGTACGCCACTATACCAGCTGAAGGGCTAATAGAAAGCGGCCCATTTATAAACGAGTTATAATTTAGATATGTGGTGTTTTTCTCCTCTTTTCTTCTACTTTGACCCAACCAAGCTAACGTTTGCTTAGCTGCAATTACCTTAAATTGGTTTGATGGAAAACCCGTCACTGGCCTGTTTTTTTGTGCCTAAAACATATTTGGGCAAATGGTAGGAGGCCTGGGAGGTGACTACCATATCTGATTATAAAAAGCTTAGCCACCTGCCAATCAAGCAAACGCAATTCTTTTTAAGCCTTAATATATCCTGAATTAAATTAATGTTCTCTAGTCTGAGTTTTCATGCATACATGTCTGTTTTTGTCTTCATCACTGGCTGATATAACAATGATTCCATAAACAGTTTATTAAAGGCTGGTAGGTCTTTCCTGAGGAATATATGTGTACTTTATTAACAAACATCCCAAGATAAAAGGCCATAAGTGATCGAAAAGTAATCTCTGGGAAAACACTAGAGCAGTAAGACTCGAGCACCAAACATAAACCCCTAATCTCGCAGATTAAAGGTGAAAACAAACAAAATCAATATTGATGTGTTGGCACAGGTGAAAGGACAAATTTGCTACACAGAACTTAACAGTTGTACTAAACATTTTCTCCACTTTTCACTGCCTGCCAACACTACTGCCTGCAATTTATCAGAAGTGTCCCATGACTGGTTATTTTCTTTGTGTCCTCAGGGCTCTCTGTTTCTGCTTTTATTCCTTTTTATATTTTGCTCCTCTTGGCTTATTTCATGAATTGGCATGAAGCTAGACTTGCTGGATTTATGAGAGAACGTGTGCACTCCTGTAATACATTAGCAGGGATATTACCTTCTTACTCATAGTTACCCTGCAGTTTCAAACTCCCTCTTTGGGTGTGGAATGTAATTAAATGGACATATTCTGAGCTGCAGTTTTGTCTGATATTTCATGTCATTTTTAAGTAAAAAATAAATCAACTTTAATGTTACTGTAAAATGTCATACACGTACAAACGGTATAGTATCAGGGTTTTTTGTAACCAGGGTCATAATGCTGAAACAATTGAGTGTGAAAGTTTATTCTTGACCTAGGAAAATATATGTTACACTCAAGGTCTACTTACTAGCTTTTTCTGGAGCTTTCAACCACTCCTCATGTTCTTCACCAGGGGATGGAGTTGGCTCAGTTGACCTAAAATCTTGGTCCCTATCTATCTTGGATATGAAGATAACTGAATCAACTCCACCTGCTCATGGAGACTATGAGCTCTAGTTGAAAGCTTCTGAGGAAGCCAGCAGGTGGACCTTGAGTTAATGTTATTTTGTTGATTGAATAATTTGTTAAACCAATGAAAGTCAGTTTATGGCAGTTTTGATATTCCATTGAATATTTAAGATACTATTTAAGTAAAAACATTTGTTTCAAATTTGACACATCACATTGGATTGGTGAACTTGTAGTGACCACTTTTAATGTGTTTTTTTTAACATTTTATAAGCTAAATTATCGGAAAATTAAAACATTGCATGCAACTAATGATAAAATATTGACATTTATCCAGTTCTCTGCACCAATGAGGCATATCACTGAGCATTTATGTGCTGTGGCCTTTGAAGTCATTATACCATGGTGAAGTAATTGTGTATGGCTAAGTGTTTAGGTCTTATTTCCTGGTGTAATGCCAACCGCAGTGATGTTGTTTAAATAGTTCAAATGCAAGTGGTGACAAACAAGGAGCTTAGAAACTTGGCTTATGTATATGTTGTCAATATCAGGTGATTCATGATTAGCTAATGAAAGAATACCCCCCCACCCCACACACACACACACACACACACACACACACACACACACACACACACACACACACACACACACACACACAGAGTGGGAATGCAAAGAAGACTGGGAGTACGTACTGTACATGAGTAAGTCCCATCAGCATCCTGCAGCCAGGCTCATAGATGTATAAGAGTCAGCACCATTTAGCTGTCACTTTCTTATTTAATTAAAGGAAACTTACTGTATGAGCTCTTTCCCTGGGAGTTTGCCTGTGTTTATGGGTAATACACACAGCCATTGGTGGTGAAATATGGACCTGCTGTTGATGGGGAGGAGAGAGTTTTGCTGACTCAGGATTTCTTCTGAATTGCTAGTGAAAATAGAGAGAGAGAGAGAAGAGAGAGAGAGAGAGAGAGAGAGAGAGACGGTTGCTTGTGATGTGATAGAGTGTGTGCGGTGTCTAAACCTAGTTTTGTATAGTCTATGGTCTAAACTAGGCTAGACCTGTGTCAAGCTCAGTTATACAAAAATAGCGTAGTTTCATTGGCATTGTGTCTTTGTTGGGTGTGTGTTGATTTGAGAAAATGACTTAGATGGAGCATTTAGTTGTTTTTGTCCCTGGAGTGAAAATGAGTCCCACCATGGGAAATGGATTCTTTGGCAAATGTCTTTTTTTGGTTTTGGTGGCCTGGAGAATACTCAGCAATGATTACATCTATTGTATGATTAAAAAAAGGATTAATGGGTAAATTAGCAAAGGCAGGGTTAGAGAGAGAGGCACTGTTGCTTTACCTCTGAAGCAGAGATCTTCAACAGGGGGTCCGGGATCCTTAGGGGGTCCTCAGATTTACTGCAGGGAGGCCTCCAAATTTTTGTTAATTTAAAAAAAAAAAAGTTTGTTAATTAATAATAATGATAGGCTAACTGGTCTATACAGTAGGTAAGGTATTCACAAAGGTAGCCATCTACAGATACCGTACAATACATCCTATTCACTGTGCTACATGTATGTTTAATATTAAAAGATAATTTATAAAATCGTGCCAAAAAATATAATTTTAATAGCTTAGTATTATGCACTAAGAAGTTATGTATAAAGGCGTTCGGCCGCCATACACGTTATTGTAGGCCCAGTTTTATATGCAACTTCATTTTATACAATATATGTAGCAGGGGGTCCCTGCGCCGTGTCTCTTTCAGTTAAGGAGTCCTTGGCTTAAAAAACCTTGAAGACCCCTGCTCTAAAGAGAAAAAATATATATACATAAGGACTTTCCAACAATGTCATTCATACAGTCCAAAATATTCAAATATCCAAATATATAGTTTTAGGTATCAACTGTGGTTGTATATTTACTTATTTACTTACTTAAAATTACTTTTTTTTTAATTTCAATTACGTATATGGTAGGTTCAAATAATTTCATGGGCTGTGTGGGTGAGGCTTAAGACAAAAATAGTCCAGAAATACCACAGATATGACTGACAGGTTTGGGATGGGCAAAAATGATCCTACCGATGCTAAACTAATCCTATCCAGACAGAATTTAGGGTTCTTTCAGGGATTTTAGTGTCAGTTGATCACTATTATGGTGTGTGTGTGTGTGTGTGTGTGTGTGTGTGTGTGTGTGTGTGTGTGTGTGTGTGTGCGCGTGTGTGTGTGTGTGTGTGCATGTGTTGTGTGCTCATTAGTTCATGGCCTCATTGTCCAAACACGCTGCAGAGATTGCAGAAAAACATTATGACTTTGCTGGTCTGATCAGCTTTTCCTCATCACGTCATACTTCACACACTCACAAGCTGTCAACTAGTCACACCAATCCCAAACACACACAGTGCAGTCACAAAGGTCATTTATATAATCAGACAAGATAAACTGAACTGAAATGAACTTTGCAGGTAAAAAAAGCCCAAATGATCCAGTATTTCTTATGTGATAATCATAGTCATGCTTTGACCAGTTGGTAATCCACTATAGCTAAGTTTATGTAACAACCAAACAGGAAGAAGAAAAATATTGTTAATATTTACACACAGTTATACACAATTAACTATTTCATGTGAGGAACTATTTCTTTGGTAGAAAGTTCCAATGTAATGTGTTGACACTGAGGTCTGTGTGCACTATCCAGGAACAGGACTAGTGGCTTTTGAGATTTTTCAATGTATTTTTCAAGTGTGTGTGTGTGTGTGTGTGTGTGTGTGTGTGTGTGTGTGTGTGTGTGTGTGAGAGAGAGAGATTCAATAAGAAACACACTAAAAGTTTCAGATTCTTTCCTTTTATGTTGTTTGGTTACTTTATTATACTGTATGTTATACTTTTACTTCTGTAATCTGTATTATTATTATAAAATGGATTTCTATTGAATTTCTAAAATGTATGGTAAAATAAGATGTTTACTGCAGCTTTTTCTTCCGTTCTTCAATCTTCCCTTGCAATATTCAACGCATTCTCATAAATGGGTTCATATGATATCCTACGAAATTACATCGAAAGCCAGCTGGTAATGTGACGACAGGTTAGGGCTGGGCGATAGGGAGAAAATCAGATATCACGATATTCTTGACCAAATATCTCGATATCGATATTGCGGCGATGTTCTAGGGCAAATAATAGAACAGCTAGAACAGTCTGGTAAGTTCTGAAAAGTACATCACTTCACTGTAATGCAGCCTTTAAAACCAGTAAAAGACAACACTTATGTCATATCACAATATTACGATTATCCAAAATCTAAGACGATATCTGGTCTCCTATCACGATATCAATATAATATTGATATATTGCCCAGCCCTACGACAGGTCACATGACAGTTAAGTTTAGCAGTCTTTACAGTTGAATTTAGCCCATAAAAGGTTACTGTGAGCCGGGTACCGGTCAGCGAAAGGTGCCGGGCGTTTCAGAGGCCGTGGCAGTTGATTTTAGCCGACAAAAGGTGACCGTCATGCGGCGACAACCGTTAAGTTTAGGCACCAAAAAGATTAGTTAAGATTAGAAAAAAAGATTGTTGTTTGGATTACAACACTGATCCCCTTAAAGCTATTGTGCGCAACTATTTTATATTAATGAACGTCCATTACATTCAAGCAATTGCCAAATGAGTTGATACAAAGCTTATTAAGACTATCTGCTCCACAAAACTCTCTCTGTATTTCTCAGTATGGCTTGTTTACCAAATGGTGAAGTCTGGCGACTTATGCGTGCAGAAGCTCAAGTAATGCGTTAATAATAATAAGATAATTGCCTCTTCTGAAGAGTCCATCATGTTTTTAGATAGATAGATAGATAGATAGATAGATAGATAGATAGATAGATAGATAGATAGATAGATAGATAAATAGATCTTTATTGTCATTGTATGCGATACAACAAAATTCTGTTGGAGCAATCCTCTCCAAATAGCAGCATAGAGTAAAAAAATTAAGATATACACATACACATACATACATACATACGTACACATGTATATACATGCATACGTACGCACATACATACGTATACAGAGTAAAGAAGATAAAAATATATATACACACATTCAGTCACAGCAGTTATTGAACAGAGTCTGATTGCACTGAGGGGATAAGAGATGTGTGTATTTTTGTTATTTATTTTATTTTTTATGTTTGTATGCGTGGATGTATGTATGATTTTTGTAATATGTTCACAGCTCTGGGGAAGAAGCTGTTCCGGAGTCTATTTGTGCGTGTGCTGGGCACAAAGACCCTGAGGGGAGGGTGGTGAACAGGGAGTGTCCGAGGTGTGAGGTGTCCTGCCTGATGTTTGTGGCCCGTGTGAGAAGACGGCTTGAGTATAGTTCACTCAGGTTTGGTAGGGGGGAGCCAATTATTCTCTCAGCCGTCTTGACATCCCGCTGCCGGTCCTTTCTTTCTGCTGCAGTGCAGCTGGAGTGCCACACGGTGCAGCAGTATATCAGGGTGCTCTCAATTGTGCAGCGATAAAAGCGCGTCAGGAGTTCCTGAGGGAGCCCATTGCGCTTCAGGGTCCTCAGGAAGAACATCTTCTGCTGGGCTTTTTTAATGGTATGGGAGGTGTTCTGGCTCCAGGTCAGGTCCTCTGCAATGTGCACTCCCAGGAACTTAAAGCTTGCCACCCTCTCCACCTCCTTCCCGTTGATCCCGTTATGGTTTATTTTGTTCCTTCTGTAGTCAATTATTATTTCTTTTGTCTTCTTGGTGTTGAGGTTGAGGTCGTTGTCCGTGCACCAAGCTGACAGGGTCTGGACTTCTTTCCTGTAGGCTATTTCGTTGTTGTCTGATATGAGTCCAACTATGGTTGTGTCAACAGCAAATTTGATGAGGGTGTTGGAGGTGTGGGAGGAGGTGCAGTCATGGGTGAAGAGTGAATAGAGGGCTGGACTGAGGACGCAGCCCTGGGAGACGCCGGTGTTGAGAATAATGCTAGAGGAGGTGTGATGGCTGATCCTGATACGCTGGGGTCTATTGGTGAGGAAGTCTTTAATCCACTGGCAGAGAAGGTCTCCCAGACCCAGTGTTTGTAGTTTGTTATTCAATTTGTCTGGGTTGATGGAGTTGAATGCAGAGCTGTAGTCAATAAATAGCATCCTCTGAAGGCTTGCATCATGTGGATGCGCCGACAGTGTTGTTATCATTACTTAGAATTCCTCATGGGTGCGACAGAAACTACACACTATAGCTTTACGTAGTACTCTTGGCACACAAACACGCGTTGGGTGAAAGTCTTGTGTTTTTCCTGGGACACGAACTCCGCTCCCCCGCTTGGAAGCGCTCTTATACAGCAGCGGTCAATGTGGTGCATACAGCAATAAATACGTGGAATACATACAAATTACAGTGCATTACCTTTCATAGCTATATGTACGAATGGTTCATGAGAACCGCCTGCAATATTAATCTGATTCACTGTCAAAAGTCACTGAAAATAAATTGTTGCGCTTTGTGTACAGTTTGCATTAGCAGTAATAAATTCAACTCAGTTACAGCTGTAGGAGAGCGATCAGTAAACAGCGAGGCTTCCATCAATTTTGTGGATGGAATTATCAGTGACAAAAAAATCAATTAATGTATCAAAAATGGGTGTAAATTAAATCAAAACATTCTAACTTTAAGTATAAGATAACTACAGACATATAAAGCATAAAATCAACTGACTTTTCTGTAAATCTGTGTTCAGTAGAAACAGCTGAAACTGTGTTGTTTAGTTTAGTTTTAGTTTAGTTTATTTGTTTATTTGAGCAGTAACCATTCTGCTCAAAGGGAGTGGGCAGAAGCAAAAGAGCTTATAAGCGCCCCCCCCATAAAATAATACAATAAAATTTCTCATTTCACAATAGTACAAAAAAACATAGTGCAAAACAACACAACGAAACAATATCAAACAAACAATATAACAATCAAAACAAATACAAAACAGAACAAAAATGGATTATATACACTTCCAATATCTGATCATGGTAGAAATACTCCTAATGGCTAATCATTTCTTCTTCTTTATACTTTTCAAAAATCTTTTGTTTGTGTCTATATTTAAAAAGGTTGATATTTGGACATTGTTTCATCTCCATCTCCAACTTATTCCACAAATGCACCCCATTAACTGTAAGGCTAAAACCTTTCAAAGTTGTACTATGTTTCTGCGTCCTAAAGTTTAAATTCATAACCACCAGTACATTCTTGGAACCTTCCTTGTATTTGGCTTGGTAACAATTTGTGCCTTGCTTTATATAGCATCTGTATCGATTGGAACTCAACAATGTCATAAAACTTCATGATCTTAGATTTTAAAAATAATGAGTTTGTGTGGTCCAAAAACCCAACTTTATGAATTAGTCGGATAGCTCTTTTTTGCACCATTACTATTGGTTTTCATGTGCTTTTATAAGTACTACCCCATACCACAGAACAATAATGTAAATAGGGCAAGATTAGAGAACAGTATAAAGTATGCAGAGCTTTGATGTTTAAAATATGCTTTACTTTTGCAATTACTGCATGCTTCTTGATATTTTAGTGATTAAGTATTTAATATGAGAGTTCCAAGTAATTTTATCATCTATAATAACTCCTAGAAATTTGATTTCATGCACCAGCTCTATAACAACACCCTCTATCTCAATTGCTTCCTGAGCATTGGAATTACCTTTTCCAAATATCATCATTTTGCTTTTACTCAGATTTAATGATAATTTATTTAGTTTGAACCACTTATTAACACGTTTGAGTTCCAAGCTTACAATTTGACACAGTTGTTGTAAATCGTTTCCAAATGCCAAAATATTTGTATCGTCTGCAAACAAAATAAATCTAAGTATTTGAGATGTTTTACAAATATCGTAACAATTTTGGACCCAAAATGGAACCTTGAGGTAAGCCACACACAATTTCTTGATAACTTGACTGATAATCTCCTATTGTCACATATTGTTTTCTGTTTTTTAAATAACTAGTAACCCACTGTAGTGCTACCCCTCTAATCCCATACCGTTCTAGCTTATTAATTAAAATATCATAATTTATTGTGTCAAATGCCTTACTTAGGTCAATAAATAACCCTATTGCAAATTTCTTATTGTCTACAGCATTAGTTATTTCATCAATTATATCAAAGAGTGCATGTGAAGGTGAACAATTATTCCTAAAACCGTACTGGTTATCTACGAGTAATTTATTTCTTTCAATAAAGCTATCAAGTCTAGAAGAGAAAACCTTCTCTAAGATTTTTGAAAATTGCGGTAAAAGGGAAACAGGTCTATGGTTAGTAAAGAGATGCTTATCTCCTGCCTTAAACAGAGGAATCACTTTAGCTACTTTCATACTATCAGGAAATTGGCCAGTTTGCAACGATAAGTTGCAAATGAATGTTAACGGCTTAAGGATACTTTCAATAACACATTTTAAGGTCTTCATATCCATATCATAATAATCTGTCGAGGTTTTACTTTTACACCCTCTAACAATGTCCAATATCTCGTTTTCCTCCACAGGTTTAAGAAACAACGTATTAGGATTTGTGTCTATTAACTTGCACTTAGAACTTCCAACTGTTGCAATATTTGCAGCAAGGTTTGGGCCAACATCTACAAAGAATTTGTTAAATGTGTTGACTATAGTCTTCCTATTATTTATAGTTTTTTCTTCATCTCTGAAGTATTGTGGGTAATTAATTGATCCTTCTAGGTTTATTTCTAATTAAACTATTTAAAATATTCCATAAACCTTTACTATTATTCTTATTGCTATCTAACAATTTGTTGTAATAATCCTGTTTACATTTTCGTATGATACCGATCAATTTATTTTTATATTTCTTATATTTATCCTCCGCTTCTTTTGTTCTATCTTTTATACATTTTTTGTAAAGTGAATTTTTTTTCTTGCAAGCATTCAGTAATCCCTTAGACATCCATTTGTTTTCTTTGTACTTTCTTTTTTTTTACAATTTTTTTTTATTGGGCAGTTGTTATCATAGACTTTTTGAAATACTCGCACAAACTCATCATATGCCTTGTTAGAGTCATTCTGTCTATATATGATACTCCAATCTTGCATTAATAGATCCTTTTTAAATACTTCAATAGTTTTCTCTGTTTTTACCCTACTAAACCAATACATGAAATCCTCTTCATTTTTTTGATATTCATTTTTATTTAATACAAAAACAAAAACTGGGAGGTGATCAGTGATATCATTTATCATTAATCCGACTACTGTATTACTTTCTATTTCATTGGAAAAAATATTATCAATTAATGTAGCACTATGGTTTGTAATTCTACTGGGTTTAGTTATTAGAGGAAACAAATCTATACTAAATAGAGTATTAATAAATTCGTCAGTCTTTTTATGTTTATTTGGGTTTAGCAGATCAATGTTAAGATCACCCCCAACAAACATGAGTTTCTGATTTGAGTGTGAAAAGTGCTCCTCCATCCAATTATTAAACACATCTATGTTGGACCCTGGTGTTCTATAAATACAACTTACAATTATATTTTTCTTTTTTGTCCTTACAATTTCAATAGTGAGACATTCAAGTATATCATCCACCACCATAGTCATATTTTCAATAATTTTATAACCATAATTTAAGTCTACAAACATTGCTACGCCCCCACCATACTTATTCATTCTGTTCTGACTTATAAACTCATAACCTTCAATACTAAAATCCATTTCTCTCTCATTATGTATCCATGTTTCTGTTATTAGAATCACTCTGAATGGATTTAGAAACGATTTTAAGTAGCTCTTAATGTTGTCAAAGTTTGCATAAAGGCTTCTACTATTGAAGTGGATTATTGAGAATGTATTCACATTTTTGAAATTGCCATTGTAATGATCCTCTGTATAATATTGACAGTCATTAACAGATCTCGTAAAGAAGTTATTTTCAGGGTCGATGGCAATCTCAGTGTTCTGTAAATCATATTGTGAGTATGCAAAATCCATATTGTTTGATTCCTTAATTTTCCTTAAAGAGAGTTCAAAGTCGAAAGTTCCTGTAGTTTGTGATTTGTTAGAGGCCATGTGAAAAGAAGTGATTCAACATACCAGTATTATGCCGAATATCCTGATGTTTACACTGGGTTTGGTGTGCTGGTGCGCGGATGAACTATTAGCTTGTCATAATGCAAGAAGGCAATATCGCCCCTTTCTCTTGCAGCTCTCAACTCTTCGCTTCCTTTTAACTGTGTCCGTATAGTCCTCATTTATGTAAATTTTGCTTCCTTTGAGACGTTTTGCGCGCTGTAAAATAGTTTCACAATCCTTCCAGCGCCGTAGCATGACAATGATGGGTCTCAGCTGTAAATGGTATTCCCCCCCCCCCCGGCCGGTTCCTCCCGATGAGCAGCATCAGTATCATTCATTGTTAAAAGGAATAAGCAACAATGTTAGTCAATGTCTTGTGTCCCATGTGACGTGACCCAGATAGAGAGTTTCACCCTTTATAACCCACGTAGGCGTGCATGCCCACGCATGCACATACACACACATGCCTGCTCACCTTCTCTGGAGAATTGCCATTAAGGCATTGTACTTTATATTTTATTTAAACACTGGATTATAGCAGTGGGATTCGTGCCAACTTGGATCTGTACAATCTGAAGTGAAATGCCCACACGCACGTATACTACACATTTGTGTTTTAAATATATTGTATTTCAATTTAAATCTGTGGATATCTTTGGATATCCACAGATGTCATGTTTTCCTCAAGCTTGCAACAAAGTAAAATTGTGTGCGTCTCTATGTCATTGTTTCTTAGTTGCGTGCTGTTACATTGTGCTACAAAAGTGATGAGTGGACAAAACAGTGACAGTTATAGTGATGCCTGTCCTGTAAGGTCACACGGAGGGTTTTGGTGCAGTACGCTAATATGCTGTGTGTGTGTTGTGTGTTGTGTGTGCGTGTGTTGTGCGCTCATTAGTTCATGGCCTCATTGTCCAAACACGCTGCAGAGTTTGCAGAAAAACATTATGACTTTGCTGGTCTGATCAGCTTTTCCTCATCACGTCATACTTCACACACTCACAAGCTGTCAACTAGTCACACCAATCCCAAACACACAGTGCAGTCACAAAGGTCATTTATATAATCAGACAAGATAAACTGAACTGAAATGAACTTTGCAGGTAAAAAAAGCCCAAAATGATCCAGTATTTCTTATGTGATAATCATAGTCTTGAATAAAGCTTCTTTTCATGTCTTATACACACTTTAGTACGGTTAAGTTTATCACATGTGCTATTAAAGATCAAGTTGAGGCTAGCTGGTGAACATAGTGGAACATTTAGCAGCATAAGAGCCAGATATTTCTGTCAGGAGTTGGTGGAGACTGTTTGTACTAGCTCTATGCTCCATATAGTACTTTAAAGTAGTGTAAAGTGCAGTGTAAATAATCTCACTTAATCAAATTACTTATAGGCACAGTGAACTTGGGGCTTTGGGTGCCCCTCAGAGTCTTGGGCTCAGGGCCGTTGCATGGTTTGACCAGTTGGTAATCCACTATAGCTAAGTTTATGTAAAAACCAAACAGGAAGAAGAAAAATATAGTTAATATTTACACACAATTATACACAATTAACTATTTCATTTCTTTGGTAGAAAGTTCCAATGTAATGTGTTGACAATGAGTGTGTGTGTGTGTGCGTGCGCGCGTGTGCGCGCGTGAGAAGAGTCACAACTTGGTTTATTCAATCTTAAACCTGCTACAACTGTTCTTTCTGGAGAAAGTGCTTCAAACTTCAATTTGTTCCCTATTTATGTCTAAATTTATATATATATATATATATATATATTTACATATCTCTGCTACAAATGTTTCAACCTTGAAACTGCCATCTACCAACTTGTTGCATTTCTGCTTTGAAAGGACAACGTTAAGTTAAATGAATGCAGTTATTGAAGGGTGTCCGACAAACAAAAACCCTTATGAGACTGTTGCACTGTTGATAACAGCGTGACTCTGTTCAGCAGTGGAAACACTGTCAATGTCCAAATGAAACAATGAGCAAAAGTGGAAAGGTGAATGAGAGAATGTGTGTTTGGACGGCTCTCGCTCCAGGTTTCTGTCAAAAGAGAGCGAGGGCTGAGTGTTATTTTTCCAAGTGCACTTAAATAGCAGCAGGGCATCAAAGGCTCAGCTTAGAAGTGTTTTCGCTGACTGATTGATAAGAAACACTTGACAACATCGCAGTCCCTCTCTCTGACAAGTGAAAAGTATTTAATTGGTGGGGCTGGAAATGCTGAATATACACACTGGATCATAATGCTTAAGCATGAAAACAGTTAACCGTTCAAAAGAAAAAGTAACTTTAATGTAATATTGATGTGAAAGCTAAGTGGCTTACATTACTAATGAGCAAGAATCTGCGGATATTTAAAAAAATGTTTTTCAGAATGAAAATCTGGGGACTGTTTTTCTGCTTGGGGTGGAGATTAATTTATTTATTTTAATTGTATTTTTTTCTAATCTGCGAAAAATTCAGCAGAATTCTGTGTCCGCAGATTCCGTACGGCCCTGCCGATGAGTTCCCACTCTGTAGCTTTTTCTTAGCACCTCGTCTCTTTATCTTTGTTCTCCACTTCTTTCCTTTCTACCTCTCCCTCACACACACTTGAGCTGACTTTTAGTCTTCCCTTGTCTGCGTTAACCTTTTGCTTGATGACAGCCTTGCATGATATAATCCCCATATCTGTCCCACTCGCTATTTGTGTGTGTTGGCGTGTGTGTCCAGGTCTGAGGCCTCGTTGGGGGACTCCAGGCGATTTAAGAAGTGAGTTTTCAGTGTCCAATGGGCAGGTGTGTGTGTTTGTGTGTTAGCCATGGACTATGATTTTATACTGAAGGTAGCAGAGAGAAGAATAAAGGCTGCTTTGGGTAGAGCTGACCCAGGTAAGGTACTCTTTACACTGGCAACAGCTGTGTGCATCTGTCCTAGAGAGAGACTTAAGAAGAAAATAGAGAGAGAGAGAGAGAGAGAGAGAGAGAGAGAGCAGGATAATTACATGCACTGTCAGTTGCTTTACCTCTAAAGAGAATCACTTAAGAGAAAAAAATATAAGGACTTCCCAGCAATGTCATTCATGCAGTCATCCAAATATATAGTTTTATGTATCCATTTTGGTTGTATTTACTTATTTACACTTTTATTTGGCTTCATCGTGATTTAAACTCACCCTTGTTATATTCTTTGCAACTTTTCAAAAGTTTGCTTAGAAACATGGGAACTTTTCTATTCAAGAGGGTTAGGGTTAGCGTGTGTGCGTGCGTGCGCCGGACAAATGAGGTCACGATACTCGCTACTAAAGCTGAAAGTTGCTTTATTACTAGCAAAGATGTTTTATTCTTCCATTTAATTGTCTCCTACAGTATATGTTATTCTCATGTGTGGCTGAATTGCCTTTCCATATATGTATGTGCCAGTCAGTTTCAATCCTCAGTCAAAGAGTACAGTAGTTTTAATCCACCAAATCCTTTAAATCTTCTACTTGTATACATGTTGAATATTCTAATGGTGGTAATAATGGTAGTATTGTGAATTAAGCAAAAAAATACATAAATATCGTCCCACATGGGTCACTGCAGGTGATCATTCACTAGGCAAGCAAACTCTTGATAAAAAAACAGCAGAATTTGCAGGGATGTGCAGCCACAAGTTGACCAACACATACCACCAGTTCAAGATAAACTTTAGATAGCCAACATGGTCAATTGAAAACAGTCGGATTGGGGGTGTAGGATGGACAGAGGTTAAAACGGCACCAGACCTGCTGACTGTTATTATAACTTTTCTAAAATGGCAGTGAAAAGCAAATTCATTGAAGCTGACTTAGACGGGTCATAATCTAAAAGGCTTCACCTGATAAAATTGCTTATAATATTGTGTTTTAATGATGAACACCAGTAATTAAAACTCTCTGTCTAACTGGCGCCTGTGAAATGAGAAGATTTGGAGCAATTTTCAGCCTTTTAGTCAAAGTTTAAATGAATTGTAAACTCTGTCATCTCAAATCCATTATCCTGTTCTCTCTAAGCCCCTATGGAAGCATTCATAAAAGGGTTAGAAAATCAGTATGTTCATACCCCAGGGAGGGCATGTTGTATTTATGTCTGTATTCCCTCTCAAACCGCAGTTGTACCTGTAAGAAGTGTTGCTCTTAGATTTGTATTGTAGCACAGCTTGGATTAGATGCAGCCTCACGGGCTGAATGGGATCCTCAAATGTACTGTGCTGCTGAAGTGTTGACACTGTCACTGAGAGGGATTACTGTACACACATGCACAGACTATATACAAGGTGCCTTTAATGCAGCAATGTGGGTAAAGCGGGTAATGTGGTTTATACCCTGCCTATTGTCATGCCACAAGGGACCGATCTACTGTATCACCTCACATTTGGAGTTAGTAAAGTTAGTTTTTTATTATATACTAGTGCAGTGCCCATTGAAAATGTGCCTGTTTGGAATGGGCAATTGCTTGGCCTGTGGTATTGCTGCTTATAGAATTCTTCAAAACCAAATTGTACCCTAAAATTACTTAAAGAAGGACCCCAAACCACTTAATATGCACCTCCACTGTATAGCCTACTGCTGACTTGCAGTATAGGCTACGTCTACATCAGAAGAAGACATTGTACTACTGTATTTCAACCACCAGAACCAGACCATGTGTGTGCAGAGAGAGAGAAGAGAGAGAGAGATTTGATTTTGCCGCTCTTTTTCATTCTATTTCAAGGCTCAATAATGAGCACGTCTCCAAAGGTAAGTATCTCTTCTGAGACAGTACAGAGAACCTGATTAAACCCCCAGACCTGCTGGAACGAGTTCAGGTCTCCAGCAGCTTTTTAAAAGCTAAAATCCACCAGCAGTCTGGATTTGGTCACATTTACACACAAGGGTAACCTCAACATTTAAATCATCCTCCACCTTCCTCCTCCGGCTCACATACAATGCCATCTTGGCCTGTCCCAAAACTAAATTTAAGACCTGGCACTTGTGATGGCAACTGTACTTAAAACCACAATGCACTCAGAAAAGCAGTGAAATACCGTCTCTCTCAGTCCACAGAACGGACATTTGTCCTCAACAGCAGCGTTTAGAACTGACACAAAAGAGTTCACTGCAATAATCCCATGAAGGATCCTCCACTGCAAGTCTGCATGTATTTTAGTCAGTGGAGGTTTGTAGATAGACCTCCATGCAGGTCTAAAACTTGGATCCATACCAAGATGACTCCTCCATGGAGTGTCAGTCCGACCATTCAGCTTAGTCTTGTTCAGTGTTTTTACCACCAGCCCGTAAAAATCTTTTCCTGAGGCATTCTCCAGAGAGACGGCCTGCACCGGCTCCAGCAGAGGTCCTCCACAGGCTTTATAATCCGGGAGCAAAACCAGGGAAGGATACGGGTCGTTCTCGTTCGGCAGCAGTGACCCATTGCCAAAGGAGTCTAGGAGGGACAATTCATGTCCAGTCAGCTTGTGTCTCCAGTACTCCAGAAGTTGCCCGGTGACCCGGACCGACCGGAGACCGAGTCGAGCAGCCAGATGGAAGGGGTTGTCCAGCCGAGGCCCAGCCAGCTCCACCATCTGACCCTGAGTGGAAATCCCTGCAGTTCTCAGCACCCTGGACAGAGTTGCTCCTCCCCAGCCAGTATAGTCCAGCACCATCCCAAACAGCACAGGTTCCTGCAGAAGCCAATGCAGAGAGTCCGCCTGCTCCGCTCTCTGTCTCCTCAGTAAGTTCCACACGATAAAAACACTCTTATAAAAACCCGGCAGAGACAACTGGAGAACTGGAGGCGGAAGGCGGCACCTCTACTGGCCAGATGGACCAGTCCTTGCCCTCCCTCTTCCTTAGGGAGGAACAGGATGCTCTGTGGGACCCAGTGCATCTGATCCCAAAAAAATCCCCCAAAAGCCTCCTGGGACAGGAGAGAGGCAATGCAGGCCCTTTGGTGCCACAGGAAAGAAGAGACCAAGTTAGGTAGTTAAGTAGGACATTTTTGGCAGTAGCCACTTCCCTCCATTGAGCCGACCTTTTACGCTCTCCAAAACATTGTCCCAGTTCCTTTGTATAGAGGTCTCATCCCCCAGGAAAACTCTGAGGTACTTCAGTCCTCCTTTTCTCCAGACGAAAGCACCTGGCAGCCTGAGCCGATCCCCCAAACTCTCCCCCCACCATCACAGCCTCGCTCTTCCCCCAGTTCACTCTTGCAGATGAAATAAAACCAAAATCTTTCACAGTATTTTCTAAAACATCAATATCTCTTTGTGAGTTTATAAAAACAATCAAATCATCTGCATAAACAGAAAACTTAAAAGAGACGGGACACTGAGGGAAACATTCAAATTGTTTCTTAATTTGTGGAGCAGAGGCTCAAAGGATAATGAATATAACATACCAGAGAGAGAGAGAGCAACCCTGCCTCACCCCCCTCTTGATGCTGAAGGGAGCACCCAGCCCGCCATTTATCTTAAGAACACTTGCAATGTCACTGTAGAGAACCTGGATCATGGCTATAAAGCCAGAGTTGAACCCAAAAGCGGCCAGAGTCTGCCATAAGTACTGGTGTTCAACCCGGTCAAAAGCCTTCTCCTGGTCTATGGAAATAAGACCAGTTTCAACAGCCAATGAACTAGAGAGGTCCAAAAAATCCCGAATTAAAGTGACGTTGTCACTTATGAGCCTGCCGGGCACACAGTAAGTCTGGTCAGGGTGGAGAATGGACACCATCACCTCCCTCAATCTAAGGGCCAGGGGTCTCATTTATAAATGTGGCGTACGCACAAAACGGGGCTGAAAATGTGCGTACGCCACTTCCCACGCAAAGGTTGTGATTTATAAAAAAACAAACTTGACGGGAGAATTTGCTGTCCTCCACGCAAACTCTGACCCATGTGTATGCACATTTTGGAGACAAAATAGGAATTGGCGACGCAGATGGTGAGGTGGTGAACTGAAGTCAGACTGCAGAGAGTAAAATGGGAATAACGATTACTCGTAATATTTTCTAGTATTGATGCCTCACGCACATTCTTTCACTCCATATCATCCACATTACCATAACATGAAATCCAGCAGTGTTATTTGCGCTTGAATGATAACTGTTCCATAAACACCTCCAACTCAAATCTTAAATGAAAATGTGTTCTTAATATTTAATCGGCGCTGTCTTGCTGTCACAGTGTCTGCTACGGAGCGTAGGAGGAGGAGATGACCCGACTGCATGGAATACAGGGTATCATCAAATACCCTACCATTAGATAACTGCAGAACACCATATAAATAACTAAATATCTGTCTTTAAAACGTGTGCATATATCATCAAATGTCAAAGTCTGAAAATACAGCCGTTAAGCTCTCGCGCAATCGTTACCCTTAATGTCCTCGTTATCAGTCCGAACTTTATCTGTTTGTGACAAAACCTGCATGAAGAAAAGTGTGTTTGCCTATAACACTTTATTTCGTCTTCAAATTGTATATCGGGGTGGGGGATACCACTAGTTGATGCTGTGATGGCAAGGTGTTAACAATCACAAATTGTTGTAAACATATAAATACTGCAGAGAACCCGTGCGTAATGCTGCATGATGGCACTGCTGGCCCTGCAGGAGGACTACGCTAATGGAAGAATCAGGAGAAAAAGAGACTTCAGGGACCATCACGATGACTGGCTAATATGCCGATTTAAATTTTCTAAAGCTGAGCTCTTGGATCTATGTACTGAATTGGGTCCAGTAGAGAGGGCAACGCGCCAGAACCGTGCCATCCTGGTCCAAATACAGGTCCTCGCCACTTCTGCCTGAAACCGGCTGTATCCAGAGGGAAATGTCAGACAGCAACCAAAGTGTTTTTTTTTTTAAATAAATATTATATATAATCTTCAACTTTATCACTAAGGCTTGTTTGAATATAATATATAGTCCTGTTAAATCTTATCATATACGTCTGATATATTGAAGCTGTCCCCCGAGTGCCGTAATGCCTGCTGTTTTGGACGTATTATTAATATATGTAGTCTATAGATCAGGGTTCCATACGCTCTGCAAGAACAGGCCCAAATTATAATTCAATTTGCAGCAATTCCTGAACGTCTGAGAAGCTTTTTGCTTTTTCTCCGCCAGTCATCATGATTCGGTGTAACAACTGCCAGTGTCATTCATATACTGATCACCATTCACGAGGTGCTTTGCATAAGAGTCTGATCCATGTACGCACGCTTGTAGGTAATCTCTGATTTATAAAGGGAACATTGCTTACAGGTGTGCATACACACAATTTTATAAATCGGACTTTTTTTGGCGTACGCCATTTTGGGCTTTTGGACATACGTACACTTATACTAAGGATCCTACGCACCGTTTTATAAATGAGACCCCAGGGCTTTGGACAGGATTTTATAATCAGTGCACAGCAGAGAGACCGGTCTCCAGTTCTTCAGCTCTTGTAGGTCTCCCTTCTTAGGCAGCAGGGTGATGACGGCCCTCCTGCAGCTCAGAGGAAGTCTGCCTTTCTGGAGACTGTTGTTTAACACCTCGAGCAGGTCCTGTGCTAAGATGGACCAAAAAGGCTTTAAAAAAGTCCACAGGGACGCCATCCATCCCCGGAGCTCTGCCGCTCTGCAAACTTCCCATGGCTGTGTCAGCTCCTGCATAGTCAACTCTACTGCCAGATGGGAGTTTTCCTCTGTGCTTACCTGAGGGAGACCACTGAAGAAGCTGCTGTACACATCGGGATTATTTGACCACTCACTCTTAAAGAGGTCTCTGTAGAAACCGGCAGCAAACTTCCTGATCTCAGACAAGTGTGAGACTTCAGAGCCGCTACCCGTTCATAAAGAATGAATGATCTTCCATCGGTGAGACAGTCATAAACCTCGACCTGACCAGAGCTCCCTGTGCTGAAACGCCCAGCAGGTTGGCTATAGCCGACTGTTTAGACTTGAGGGAGACTAAATGCCCTCAATCTCCTGTAGAAGCTGCTAAAGATTGCTATTGTTCTACCTGTCTCTCCACATCCTTCATTGATCAAGATAACTCTCCAGTGACATTGCAAGGGAACTGCTGGCAAAGTTGTTTAATCTGAACTTTCCCAACGTGCCACATCTACTGAATGCAGGTAAAAGCAGGCCTGCTCTCTCTGTGGGAAGACCAAAACAACTTAAAAGCAGATTTAAAAGCCTTGTCATTCAAAAGAGCTGTGTTAAAATGCCAATAGGTGCTCTTTAAACGAACATTTTTTATAAAAACGGAGCAGGAGACAAGACAGTGATCAAAACCCACAGGCTGAATAACACACCTTTTAAAGATATTAAAGTGGTGTTTAAAACAATAGAGGTGATCCAGTCTGGCCAGGGATAAAACATTGTCTCTTGAGTGACTCTTGAGTGACTGGTTAGGATTAAAACCCGTCCACAGGTCAGACAGGTCATGTGTTTGCACTAGCTGTCTGATCCTGTAGGACGATGCAGAATGACATTCAGGATGATTCCTATCTAGGGTTGGATCCACCGTACAGTTAAAATCCCCCCTAAAACATATAATCATCACTATTGATGGGGAGGAGAGAGTTTTGCTGACTCAGGATTTGTTGATATCTTTCTTCTGAGAGAGAGAGAGAGAGAGAGAGAGAGAGAGAGACGTTTTCTTGTGTCATATGAACGTTAACGAATTTAACACTTCAGCAGAGGTGTTCATTGCCATACAGGTTTAGTGGCTTGACGGTTAACGGTGAAGTAGGGGATTAGTAGTGTGTTACTAATGGTTTTCTTTGAGACTGTGGTCCCAGCTCTCTTCAGGTCATTGACCGGGTCCTGCCGTGTAGTTCTGGGCTGATCCCTCACCTTCCTCATGATCATTGATGCCCCACGAGGTGAGATCTTGCACGGTGCCCCAGACCGAGGGAGATTGACCGTCATCTTGAACTTCTTCCATTTTCTAATAATTGCGCCAACAGTTGTTGCCTTCTCACCAAGCTGCTCGCCTATTGTCCTGTAGCCCATCCCAGCCTTGTGCACGTCTACAATTTTATCCCCAATGTCCTTACACAGCTCTCTGGTCTTGGCCATTGTAGAGAGGTTGGAGTCTGAAGCCAATGTTTGCTTCTTTTACCTATATATTTAACGATATCTTTTGCATTTCTAATTCAAACAACGTCAAACTTGGCACTGCACTTACTCGTGCCCGTAGCAAATCCATCGGACTAACAGTTCGAGAGATATGCGCATGACAGACAGACAGAGAGACATTCCTGCAATTTATAGATAGATAGATAGATAGATAGATAGATAGATAGATAGATAGATGTTAATTAATGGATGTGTTAGAAAGTCTCATTGTTTTTACCCAGCAGAGCCAGAAATCACGACAATACAAATATCCTTTTCTAAAAATCCACCACATCATCGGTTATCCTCTTCTGAGAAGTTTTTCTCAAAAGAAATGTGTGAGGAATAACACATTTTTCCAGGATAAAATAGCTAAATGCATTATTTTACTCATACTATAGCTGACTGGAACTGCTAAAATAAGCTTAAGTTCTCGCCCAGCGTGTGCATGACTGTGGGTGGCACTGAAAACATTCTGCTTTGTTAAGAATCCTAACGTTTTATCTCTTGTCGCTCTCTGTTCCTGTTAATCAAAACTAATTTTGTGTCTTAGTCATACACGAGCATTTGGAAGTACTCATATTGTCACTGTTTTTCATGCAGTAACTAGCGAATTAAAACATTTTAAAACCTGTCAAAAATATTTTAATCTGTAACAGCAAAGATCAATGGGCCTCATTCACCAACCGTTCTTATGAAGAAATGTGTTCTTAAACCCTTCTTACGCACGTTTTACGAAGATTCTGGCATTCACTAATGTTTTCTTAACTTGGATTTGTTCTTAGCTAAGAACAAAATCTACGAACACTGAAAAGCACTCTTACGCACATTTGAGTGATGACAATTTGCTCCAAATAATTGGTTACTGCATTTTATTTAATTCTACAGTCATTTACAATGATAGTATTGTACTGTAATGTATTTCTGATCATTTGTTGAAAAAAAAAATCATAATATGCAAAAAAACACTAACACTGCAATTTACATCAGCAATTAAACTGATTAAATCCTGCGTTATTTGGTGATTGATCGCTATTTATTCAAAATGCAGTGGTAGAATGTAACAAAGTACAAATTCTTCGTTACTGTACTTCAGTAAATTTTTCATGTATCTGTACTTTAATTAAGTAGACTCAATAGTGTATTATAGCCTACTTTTGACTTTTACTTTGTTACATTTTGCAGCAATTATCTATACTTTCTACTCCACTACATTTCTACGATGTTCCGTTACATTTTCTGATCAGTTTCCCCCCTGCCAAAACGTCTTCCTGACCGTCACACGTTTGTCTCACCCGTGAAGTTTGGTTGCCATAGATACTGTAAATATGGGGCACCGCCGATCCAAGCCGGCTCCGGTGCTCCAGAGCCCGGGCGCAGCGCCGCTGACCCTCGGTAATACAGCCTCCGGTAAAAGTGAAAATGTTTGTTTTTTATTATTCCCGTTTTTAAATCACAGTTGCCATCTATTTCTCTCCACAGCGTCGTTTACTCCTCCGCCAGGCTGCGTTCACATCTTATTTATTTGGCTGGACCTCTTCACATCTCCCCATGTCCGCTGCTTCACACACTTTATTTGCTTACTTGCATGGTTAAAGAA
This sequence comes from Perca fluviatilis, assembly GCF_010015445.1. Lineage (NCBI taxonomy): Eukaryota > Metazoa > Chordata > Actinopteri > Perciformes > Percidae > Perca > Perca fluviatilis. The sequence continues at coordinate 9,769,826 of NC_053135.1, forward strand.
AATAAAACTGTCTTAAAATACATCCATGAATAAAACCAACCGCATTCCGATTCTAACAACATATTTCCATTTTATGCTGGTTAGGATAGGAACTTCTTTTAAAAGCCAGGCCTTGTTTGTGGTAGTGGACACCTTCTACTTTTACTAAAGTAAATATGTCTATTATTATTTGTACTTTTACTTGAGATTCAGTACTTTCTCCACCGCGACTCTGCCGCTTCCCAGGAGGTGCAAAGGAAGGCTCATGTCCTTATATGGGTATTTGCGGGGCGTTTTCTTATGCTAATGAGGAACAACTGGCACGCGCTTTCAGTTATGAAGACGTGGGATTCATCAATCCTAAGAACACAGGTGCGAACAATTCTGCTGTTTAAGAACACGTCATGAATCCGACGTAGACTTTTCTTAGGGACTTTCTTAAGAACATATTTAAGAGAAAACTTAGGAAGATATTGGTGAATGAGGCCCAATGGTATTAAAATCAACTCAAGTGCACAGTCTTTTATATGATGGCAAAGTGTTGTGACAGAATTGCCAACACAATCAAATAATGACCCGCCCGAGACGTGACTGACTCATTACACAGAGGCCAGCAGTTTACAGTGATTTAAATACGTAGAGGCATGAGAATAAAATCCCTGTCATTACTCGTTAAAGGGCCAGTACAGTGAAAAGTACTGTTGTCAGAGGAGCAGTGGGCTGGGAGCTGTGGTTTAACTGAGGTTGAAGGAGTGCAGCTGTTGGGGAAACCATTTAATTCTAAGTGCTGTCTGACTCCGATCACTGCAATACACTCGCACACTTACACAACCACAGCCGAAGACAGAGTAAATGAATTTTTATCGACCGATGCATTATATTTCTCTGACAATGGTCCAGTCAGAACTCTCCATCTCCAGCACTACACTGTACTAAAGTGATTGTATGATTCACTTGGGACACCGCTGTTAATATCCTATTATAACATGATCTTTTTGTAACTTTAATGAAATATTCTTTGTGCTTAATCGTACCTCTGTGGTGGCAGATCAGAAGACGATAAAAGGAAAAAAACCAAACAACTTATTTTATCATTCAAAGAGAATGAGGGAGTTGTACGTGGTGACACTGGGATTCATAGAAATACAGTGACGGCACCGCGTGATTGATTTAGAGAGAATGAGAAAGCATGAAAAGATATTAGCTTTTACAGTAAATTATCCCTTTTTATCTTTTTATTTCTTACGTTGTTTGACTTTGTTGACTCTCCTAGTGTTATCTTATAGTTTAAATTCTTTAAATTGATGTTTTCCCTCTTTTTCTCCAAATTCTCAACCATTCAACTTCATAAGTTTATAAAATACTCAAAACTAACTCAAAACTTAAACAACCGATAATGTTAATAAAAGTTATAGGTAAAAAGTCATTGTTAACCTATTTTAACATTTCTAAAATCACAGACTCCAACATAATTGTAGTCTAACACATGTAGATGTTGTCTTCCTAAACAGTAGAGCTGTTAACTCTGCTTCAGACTGTGCCATGTTTTTCTCCACCCTCCGCCTCTTCCACCTAGCTTTGACTTTCAGCACCTCCCTAATTCAAAGGATTTCTTCTTATCTCTCCCCCATCCCCACAATTCCACCCTCTCACTCATCTCCCCCTCTTCCCATCTACCTCTGTAGTTCTGACTTTCTGGGGGAAAGATCTGGAGCGATTATGTAACCACTCTGATGCAGAAGTCTTCCAACTGTTCTGAACTGTTAATGGCTTTGCCTGGAAGATTGTCACTAATGCGTTGAGCCTCCTTCTATACCTGCTCTAGCAGCTGCTTGTGACCTCTGACCACTTTGTGAAAATCTGAAAATGGTGGGAAATACGATTAAAATACTTCTTTTAAAATAGCTGTAAGAATGCATTATACACATCCAGTGCCTACAGTCTTTTTACAGTCGGTCACTCTGGAGAAAAGGCATGACTAACATAAATTGACTTTCACTGTTATTACTTCACACTTCAAAGTACCAATGACACCAGAAATATTAGAATAGCACTTCCTTAGGATATCCCTGTGAAACGTCCCTGAGGCTAAAAACAGGGAGCTTTTAAAAGCGAGATCGATAGTAATATGTGAGGTGTTTCGAGGACCACGGTCCATTAGTCCTGCTGTTGTTGAGAGCCTGACATACTTAACCTTGGGGTGGAGGCCCATGTGGGGTTGCTTGATATGCAGACAGGAGATATCTTGATACACTGATAATTGATATATTTGAAATGAATTGAGTTCAAATAAACAGTATACTGTCTGTGTAATCTACTTGGATCATCCTCAATTTTGACTAAAACTGAATTTACAACTATAACAAACTGACATGACAACCTCTATGACTATATGTACCCAAACTGTGAATTGTAACACACATAAACCAGTGTAATGTGGCTGATTTAAATAATAGTAGAGGAAAATGTAGATTGATCTCCTGCTTAACTTGAATGTTGGTCACAGAAAAACTACTCAGATTTGGTCAAAGGTTGAGGGAATAGTGCACCAGACAAACATTGTTTTTGAATTTTTAAAGTAATGGCAATTGACTCATGTCAGTGTCAAAAAAAGGGCTGATGGCTTCAATGAGAGTCCAGAAGCCTTAGCACTCGAGGCTGCTGACACATCCTTGCATTTCTAGGATCAACCTAGCAATGGCTCTGAATAAATCCTGCAGTGTGTGAGAAGGTGTCAACAGCCAGTCTGAGCTGAGGTTTCTTGTGATACTAAGGGCCCTATTTTAACGATCTGAAACGCAAGTATGAAACGCAAAATGCAAGTAGCTTTGTGGGCGGATCTCGGTCGCTGTTGCTATTATACCGGCGGGATAAAGGACTCTTGCGCCCGAAGCAAATCTAAAATGGGTTGGTCTGAAGTAGCTAGGTGTGGTTTGGGCGTAACGTGCAATAAACCAATCAGAGCGTCATCTCAAATTTCCTTTAAAGGGGTGATAGAATGATTATATAGGGTATTTTACACTGTTCCTTAAGGTCTCCTAATGGGGTATGTAACATTGGTTGGGCTGAAAATTCCCGGAATGCTATTTTATTAGGCCCTTAACTACCCTGTGAATATGGCTCTATTTGGAACAAGCGCTTTTCTTCCAAATATGGTATGCTAATGAATATTTAGAATGAGCTACGCGCTGATTGGTTTGAGCAAACTACATAGAAACATATGGGAGACTCGGCAGCAGGCCTCATATTTCAGACACTGCAAAGTTATACATTGTTTGTCGGGCTATTCCGTTATTAAATTCACTTCTGAGACTTTTTTTAAGCGAGAAATCAACTATATAAAGCTCAAATATGGGCCGTTTTACGAAAATTGATGGCTAATTGCAAATTTGGTAAGACTGTGTGTCGGAGTTCAGCCGCTGGTGCTGCCTCGCCGCTCGCCGGTGCTGCCTCGCCGCCCGGCCTACCTTCCTTCACAGACCCCGGCCTGCTATGAGGTACTTGAAACTCCGTCACGGCTGGCAGCCCACAGCAGGGACTACCAACACCGCTGCCCTGACAGACCTCCAGGGCCTTCAACTCCCCTCTTCCTGCTAGCTAAATGGCCCGTTGTGTGAGAGTGAGAGCGCCGTCAGTGAGCTTGTTACACCAGCAATCTCTTACCACGTTACACACGTCACGCCACTTATACAAAATCTAACTAAAGGTCTTATAAAGCTAACAACGGTGTCCGATTTCAAGTTAATGAATATTTGTGAAGACAAAGTGTTTCGTTAGCTGCGACTGTCCCTTAAATCCTAGCTGTGTGTAGCTACAAAACACGGATAGTTAGCTTACTTTTCGCCTTAATTCGAGTATATTTACAGTTTGAATTTCGTCACGCCACTTACACAACATCTAACTAAATGTCTTATAAACCTAACAACGGTGTCCGATTTCAAGTTAATTAATATTTGTGAAGACTAGGTGTTTCGTTAGCTGTGACTGTCCCTTTAATCCTAGCTACAAATCACGGACAGTTAGCTTCCTTTTTCTCCTTAATTCGAGTATATTTACAGTTTGAATTTTGTCACGCCACTTACACAACATCTAACTATATGTCTTATAAACCTAACAACGGTGTCCGATTTCAAGTTAATATTTGTGAAGACTAGCTAGCTAGGTGTTTCGTTAGCTGTGACTGTCCCTTCAATCCTAGCTACAAATCACGGATAGTTAGCTTCCTTTTTGCCTTAATTCGAGTATATTTAGAGTTTGAATTTCGTCACGCCACTTACACAACATCTAACTATGTCTTATAAACCTAACAACGGTGTCCGATTTCAAGTTAATATTTGTGAAGACTAGCTAGCTAGGTGTTTCGTTAGCTGTGACTGTCCCTTCAATCCTAGCTACAAATCACGGATAGTTAGCTTCCTTTTCGGCGTAATTCGAGTATATTTACAGTTTGAATTTCGTCACGCCACGTATATACAACATCTAACTAAATGTTTTATAAAGCTAACAACTGTGTCAGATTTCAAGTTAATGAATTTTTGTGAATTCCAGAGGAATTCTGAGAGGAGGCTAGCTAGCTCTCATTGATAGAGCCTGGATGGAGCTCTATCAATGAGACTCACGGACAAGCAGCGTTTATTTCCCCAATCGTTTGTTTAAATAACTCGACACATTATAATTACACACATTAAAAGTGTAACTGGAACCTGTGGTAAGAGAATGCTGGCGTAACAAGCTCGCTGACCGCGCTTTCACTCACATACACCGGGCATTTAGCTAGCAGGAAGAGGGGAGTTGGAGGCCCTGGAGCTCTGTCAGAGCAGCGGCGTTTTGTAGTCCATTAGCCCAAAACGGTGACTTTGCGCGGGTATGGAGTGCTGTGGGTTGCCAGCCGTGACTGAGCTCCATCTACCTCACAGCAGGCCGGGGTCTGTGAAGGAAGGCAGGCCAGGTGGCGAGGCAGCTACACAGGCAGCACCGGCGCTGAACTCCGACACACAGTCGGACAAAATTTGCAATTAGACATCAATTTTCATAAAACGGCCCATATTTGACCTCTACATAGTTGATTTCTTGCATAAAAAAGTCTCAGAAGTGAATTTAATGGTAAAATCGCATATGAACAATGTATACAATTTCTGAGATCTGCACGACCTAGATTCAGAAGACTAACTGATCTCAGGTCAGTTGTGTAGCCTATGCAAATGTTGTAGAGAAAGACTAGAGCCAAATGAGGAGGAGCCGCAATAGTTGACGTCAACTATGGGGCTCGTTGAGATTCGCCCGTTTCAGCAAGGGGGTAAGCTTCGCTTCAGAACTCGAACCTCCTATGGCGCCATTTTGATGCTACAAAGAGATCACCTCCCGTTAGCATTCCACTGACTAGCATACATTTTGGCGCCACTTTGACAGCGAATAACTTTACATCTGAAGTGTTTAAAGACTCTATTTGTCCATTGTTTAGTTCTAAAGAAACACGACAGTGTAAAATAGGCTCCATTACCTTGTACCTCACGTTATGGCTCCGTAGCAGACGTTTTTATAAAAATAGGCTAACGATTGTGTCATAACCAAGTGACTTACTGTCGCACAGTAGAGGAATTACCGTATAGTACAGGAGAAGCTCGCAGGCAGTTTGGACTTAAGTTAGCTGTTTAGGTTTAATTACTAATGTTAACTAGCATGTTAGTGATCAATAATTAGCCTGTGCCTATGTTATCTCCTTACATACACCTACGCTCTCCGTCTCTGTAAGATTGGGAATGATTGAGATTTCTCTTGGCACAGCTACCAGAAGACTTACAACTTTCAGACACGTTGCTCACGTCACATTTACGTTGTCTCTGTCAGTTGGAGGCTGCGCAGTAAAGCAAGTGATCACCAGAAAAGTGCTTGTAATAGCCTTCACTGGTCTCCATCCAGAGCAACGGCTCTGTTGGTCCATTTTATATATGTCAATGGTTTTCAAATAGTGAGATTTGCAGAGAAAAGAGGTGCCAATGGGATTTAGAGGTTCTATGTATGTCCTAGTTACCCACTAAACTGTCATTATTCAACTATGACAAGGTAAAATCAGTTTTGCATTCTATCACCCCTTTAAGAGCAGGCGCGCTTGTTCCATGGCGGATTGCTATTATGAAGGCGGATTTGCCTGGCGCACGCCAGCGGGAGCTGTCCGAGATGCGGCAAAGTAATAAATGCCTGTCTTGGCTGGGTGGCGATGTTGCTGCGGCCTCCCGGGCACATCTCCTCAAGTCTGGAGAGGATTGCTGCAGCCATGAAGCGTTAGCCTCCAAAAGCACCACCTGCACCTGTTGTGCCCCTTCCTCCTCCCCCCACTCCATCTCCGTCCACCCGCTCCACCAGGAGCGCATCGCGCATTACTTCCGGACTAGATCCTGCCGGAGTGTCCAATCCCACCGTAGTTCAACATCACGTCTCCTTAAAGGAATATTTCACCGCTGGAAAGCTGAATATATCTTTAAATTGGGTCACTTATGTAGTAGAAATGTGAAAAAAAAATTGAAATTGGTGCCTTCTAGGCCGAGAAAAGCCAGAAAATGTGTTTTGGTCTTATATGGATGAAAAACACCAAATCCCAGAATGCACCTGCTTCATTGCTTTGAGTCCACTCCCAAGCCACGCCTACCGCTTGACAGACTGACAGAGGCATTCAACTCAACTCAAGCGTGTTTTATTGTCATTTCAACCATATACACAAAACAACGTTTCATCGTGATTCAAGTGGTGTTACACATTTAATATAAAAACGACATTATATAAAAACGACATACGAAACGGGCTACATTTAGTACACACACTTTATAGGCTCCGTGAAGTTCAGCTAACATACTAGCATTAGCGCTTGGTGGGCTGTAAACACCGAGCATAAACACAGCCGTGAATTAGCGTGCAATGTAGAATGGTCGGCATTTAACAGTCACAAACTCCACCAGCAGTTAGCAGTTAAATGGATACAAATCACCACGTTTCTGCACCACTTCGTGTTAACACAGCCCACCTCTTTTACCCGGCGACAGAGCATCTCTAGCTCGGAGGGCTAGCAGGCCTGGTAGCTGGACAGTCCGGTACACTATTCAGGCATGTTTCCACAACAACAAAAACACAGCAGTCTCTGAACTCACGTTGGGAGTTTCGTTGAAGTTGGATGTAGTCCAGTTTGTGGTCTAAATGAGCGGACACTTGCAAGCAGGATCCGTAAAGTTCAGCTAACGATACTAGTATGGCTTTGGTGTAGCTAAACACAGAGTATAAACACAGCCGTGAATTGCGCGTGGAATGTCGAATGGTTGGCATTTAACAGTCACAAGCTCCACCAGCAGTTAGCAGTAGCTAGTTGGATTTTATTTCTACACCAGTCCGTTTAACACAGCCCACCTCCACGGGCCGGCGAGAGCAGCCTGGTAGCTGGATAGTCCCGGTGCCGGTACACTGTTGTTCAGGCATGTTTCCACAAAAACAAAAACACAGCAGTCACTGAACTCACGTTGGAAGTTTCGTTGAAGGAGGATGTAGTCCAGCTTGTTGTTTAATGAGCAGACACTTGCAAGCAGGATGGATGAGACAGGTGGACAGCTAGCGTTAGCTTTCCACCTAGCCGATGAGGATGTCCCGTAGCCGGCTAGCGGCATTGAGCGACACCGCTGGTCTCCGTGCAGGCGAAGCTCACGTAGTGTGCCGAGTATTGCGTCTGTAATAACGTTACATATTCTCCGATCTGTACCGATGTATCCCGGTGGTACACACGTCCGGTAGTTTGAATGCAGATAATTGTTGTAAAAGTTTTCTGCTGAAAACCGAAAGCCTGTTTAGCGAAGGTTCAAGATGGCTGACAGTCGTTTTCATTCGGAATACCTCGGCCAGACTCGGCAGTCCAACCCCCTGTGGGCGTGTTGAAAACATACGGAAGTAGATCCTAATACTGGCTGTAGTCCTTGCCACTGGCCCAAAAATCTTCCGATGACGCAAAAATCGTCATTTTATGTCATCGGAAGATTTTTTTCCAGGCCCCAAATGCAGAGATCTCTCGTCTCAGGGGGACATGAGGGAGGGAAGCACGGTCATTCAGAAATAATATCGGGTTTCTACTGATACAAAGCTGAATGCTAAATCGGTGAAGTATCCCTTTAAGTCCTCAATATTTCCTGATTCATGGAAATGTTGTGTAAAACACAACAAGCCACAAAGAATGCTGCGACTTTTTGAGGACTGTATAGATCAGGAGGCTCTGTAAAGTGCCTCATGTAATTATGTATGGTTTGCAAAAATAGGAACTGCTGCGTCCGTTTAGATGAGAGAAGCAAAGCATATGCGCGTTGTGCACATGCTACATTACTGCCAAGCATGCGCCCCTAAAATAGCATCTGCATAACGCGCTACTGACTTTAGAGTAGTGCCACTGACTTTAGACCAGGTTTTTCTGAAACTGCAAAATAGCACCAGGGAACGTTAGCGCCTGAACACGCCTCCTCTTTTCGCTGAACCGCCCCCAGGAGCGCAAATACATTCCCTAATTTACCGACATGCATCTGTGGAGAGAAAAGTCCGCTGTGCCTCGGTGCAAAATAGGAATGATACATGCGTCGGTGTACAAAGGCAATTGCGCTGAGTGCAAGATAGGGCCCTAAGTGTTTTAGGAGGTAAAGCAGGCCAGTGTTGCATTTTATGCAACTATATGGCAAACCAAGTAAGAGAAAGTAGAATGATCCCAAAACTTAAGTCCTATAAGGTAAAATGGCTCACAAATTAAAAAGGAGTTTTGTCTGGTTTTACTGGCCTAAATCTTTCCAGATAATCTTCTTCCTCAGTATCTCTCCAGTCTATCTTCTTTTCTCTTGTTGCTAATCAAATCAGCTCCCTAGTCTGTCGGTTTAGTTTTTCTTTAAAACCCTTTTAGGTTCTCTTTATTCAGGAAAGCCTAGTTACACACATTCAAACCTGGAAGCTGCCCAGTACAACCAATGTTGAAACAATATTCTTCTTTTAAATGAAAAGTTTAATTTATAAGCAATAAAACATACTGTTGCTCAATTCAATTGACTGAGGGGTTACACTGACTGACTGTTACAGCCTTACTTTTATTTTAATTGTTTGTTAGGGCTTTTTTACCTTTATTCGATATAACAGCGGATAGACAGGGTTGATGACACGCAGCAAAGGGCAGCAGGTCGGATTTGAACCTGTGCTGCTGCAAAGGACTCAGCCTACATGGGGCGCACACTCGGTTGCCCTGTTATAGCCTTCCTTGGTCTGGCTTATGGTGGCTAATGTTTGCTAATGATAGCAAACTTTGGACAGTGCTGTCTAACTGATACTACTGTGTCAAATTGCTGACTTTATGACTCTTCTCTTTTCGTATTGCTGTTAGGACTCACTTTAAACTAATAATACAACCTCAGACATATCCACTACATTCATTTAGATTCAGTAGATAATTGGCAGTAAAAACTTTCACCTATATACTATATACCTATAAAAACACTATATACTGTATGTTTTACTGTGTCTATCCCTGTGATACTTGCTGTGAGCAAGAGAGGTGTCGAAAGAAATTCAGAGAGAGAGAGAGAGAGAGAGAGAGAGAGGGGCTGTGAATGAATAATTTAGTCTCTCCATTCCCTCTCTCCTTCTACCCGCTGAGATGGGGATGTTGCAAAGATAGATGAGGGGCGAAGAGGGAAAGGAGACGGCAAGGAAAGGAGATGAAAGGAAAACGAGGGGAGAGGGGATAAGATGAGAGCAAAAATCGAGCGGAGATAAACTAAGAGAGAAGGGGAGACGAGGAAAGGTCATGAGAGGAAAAGAGAGGAGAGGAAGGAGGAGAGTAGACAAGGAAAGGAGATGAGAGAGGGGATGAGAGGAGGGAGGAAATGAGAAGAGAGGAGAGAAGAGGAAACAAGGAAAGGAGATGAGAGGAAACAGGAGGAGGAGAGGAAAGGAGGTGAGAGGAGACAAGGAGAAAAAACAGAAGGGAGAGAAAAGAGGCTATTGTTGTTTACTAGCTTGAATGTGTGTGAATATAAAAGTGTTGTATGCATTTCAGAGAGAGAGAGAGAGAGAGAGAGAGAGACAAGATGAAGTCAGAGATGCAGTATGATGGATGTAATTGATGCCAGATGTGTGTGTCTCTGTGTGTTATCCTCTCAGCATTCAGCAGGTGCTCTCTCCTTCCGTTCGGAGACCTACCTGCGTCACTAATCACTCGTTACCTTGGTAACAGTGGACATCCCCATGTCTGTGCCTCTGTGAGTGTGTGGGCGGGTGTCTGTGCGTGAATTATGACTCATCCTGCTCAGTTGAGAGTGGCTATCCTCACACCTGTCTGGGGAACACCCACCCACATCTGTTACCTCCCTGTCTGTTTCTCTTTTTTTTCAGTCCTGTCGCTCCATCTCTCGTCTCTCCATCATCATCATCATCATCTCTTTTTCAACTCTTTTCTCTTCTGCTGCCCAGGCTTACAGATATGTTTGGCTGTTTGATTCAATGTATCATAATACATAAATGTTATGTTTATTTGTGTTTGTTCAGAGCAAGAGAGGAACACATTCATTAGCATGAGCAGCCATAGTCACCATGATCAAACAGAGAGCGCCACCTGCAGAGATGCCGTTTGGTCGACAAGCAATCCCTGGGAAAAGTCTAGCTTTCATTGATAAAATGGACAGTATAAATGAATCCTAATTCTTGTGGGCCATACCTATGACCAATCTCACCAGGTGAATCTGCAGTTATGCAATTATTTACTTTATTTCTAAGAGTGAGAAGAAAAGATACTACTCTCATGTCTGTGTGCTAAGTGCTGAGATAGAGTCAGGATGTGGTTAATCTAAATAATAATTTATAATAATAAAATCATACAGTCAAATTTAGAGGTGTTGATAGGCAGTTTTCAGGCTAGCTGTTTTCACCGGTGTTCAGTCTATATGCCATGCTAAGCTAAGCACATCCTGACTCCAGTCCGGCTATGTACCTCACGCACAGAGATTATTATCAAGCCACTAGTAAGAAAAGGGAACAATTTCACAAAAGGTTGAACCATTCCTTTAAGCAGTTTGGTGGGATGTCAGGTCTTGTAAAGTTATAAAACTAATCAAGTAACACAAGTATACACTGCCAACTCCTTGTCTTTCCAGTGCAGCATCAGAAAACAAAGATCAGAACCAAATAGTCATCTTCATCCTCCCACATGCAACATGTTCAGTACTTCTCTCAAGGTAGTTGAGCAGTTTTGTCGCCAGTACTGCACAATTACTTTTTTTCTTTCTTGTCAGTGTAGGCAGCAATCTTTTGTTGGTGTTTGAAAAAAGACTGAGACAATGACAGTCTTTCAGCATCTAAATGCTATTGTTTTTGGCTGGTTCATTGGGTTTATTCACATTAATTAGTTTTTTAATGTGATGCTTTTGAATAAAAACAACAACTGTAAGTCTAAAGCCTATAGAGGCTAGGGACAAAACATACTCAGCGACCCATTTCACTCAGAGTGCAAAATTGCATGTTGTTTGAAACATTTCTAACCAGGATATGTCTGGTCTCTAATGGGACATTTTTTAGCCTGATGTCACATTAAAGGGGCACTCGAGCACCTTATTGTAAGAGCTGCACTGCTAAACTGAACCCTAATCCTGCACATGAACAAGTTGCTAGTCTTTTCATACTTGCTTGAGGAAACTATTTTTACATAACTGTAAGATCTGTGACTCAATGATGGGTCTCTGAATGTTAATATATCCCAGGCATAAGTAAACTAGCTGCTCAATGCCAGCCTAGCAGCCACCAGAGGCCCCCAAATGAGCATTACAATTTGGAATTAGGAATTTTTTTTACCATCACAATTGTTAATGTAAATCACACAACAAACTAACCACCATAAAATCTCTATTAAAATCTCTATAAAACTGAGTAGATGAATGAACATATTTTGTATAAATAAAAATGAAAATAGTTAGCTGTGATAGTGGTCTGTCTGTCTCTACTGATCATGAAAGCAACATGAAGACTAATAGAAAAATAATAGAGCAGTGGCATCTAATTGAGTACAAAGTGAGTAGTGTATGAAATCCCAAATGTGATTTAGTGCTTGTAGAGGGCGCTGTTGCCTCTGAGCAGGCCCAGAGAAAAACTGTTTAGACACATACAGTAGATGTGAACAAAAGCTTGAAATAGAACAGAAAAGGAGTGTGTATCTGTGTTCTTGTGTTCTCTCAGGAGAGAAGGCTGGACGGCCTTTTTTATTTATGCACACTATTGCATATTTCATTTAACTTGCTTGATGTGTGTGTGTGTGTGTGTGTGTGTGTTGCAAACTGTGTACCATGAAGCAGGCAGATTTGTGATGGGCAGAGGTTTTTGTTCGAGGGGATGGATGGTGGAATAAGTGGATGGAAGAAGGACGGGGTGTGAAGAATTTATCTTTTGAAGTTTAAGAGCTGTGTCCCGCCTTCCTCCAATGTTATAAAAAGCAGCAGAAGAGATGAATTTTAATGTAAATGAAGCTTTGATTTATTCATAACTCCTTCACTGGCCTGGATAACAGTGTACACATCCTCCTTTCTTTATCCCTTGTTCTCTGCTGTCTGGGAGAGAGACAAGCAAGGGTGAAGCCATGCTTTCTTCTGTATCTAAATTGCAGTGTGTCAGCAACATTTATAGACAAAAGAAGGAAAGCCTGGGATCCTGTGGAAGTGTCTGGGGTTACCTGCTGAAATTGGACAAAAGATGAATCCAGGGTGACAGACTTTTGAATATACGCCATATTACGACCAACAAGCAAAGCAAAGTATATCAGGACGGAAAATGTCAAAACCTATTGGCACATGTCATATTATCATTTCTCAAAAATTGCCCAAATCTAATATGCTCTTGTCTGCATTCAGAACTCCATTTGGTTATTATAGCATTTATTTGAGACATTTTTTCATTCACTACACTTTTATTTTGTAGGTGCAGGAGTGCCACACTGCTACTGATCATTATGTACAACATACAGTGAACTACCACAGTGTTATTGATGTACTACCAATATTAATACTGTTATCAGTGAACAACTAATGTTGGACTGATGTTCTTAGAGACGCTCTGGTGCCACCTAGTGGGCATGAGGAACGACATACATCATATTTCTGTGATACCTTAGACACGCACACGCACGCACGCACGCACGCACACACACACACACACACACACACACACACACACACACACACAGAGGCAGAGAAAGACAGTCCCTGCATTTCAATGCCTATATTATACTATTTAGTATGCCAGTAAAAGATTTAGTATGTCCCAATACATAGTATGTCAAAAGCAGTATGCCAGAAATACCAGGATGTCTTACTGCATTTGGTCGGATTTTGCAGTATGCAAACGAGCACGCTTTTCTGGCTATTCTGACTCACAGTCCTTTGCACAGCATATATGAGCAAGAGGGTCAAAGTTCAAGGCACAATGTTATGAAGACATATGTCTCAATTGTATGCATACTGCATGCAACAGTACATACTTTTTAAGGGCAAGTAAAAAGAAAAAGTATACAATTTGGAAGTCAGCCAGCATCATAGAGAGGCTGTTCGCTGTCCATGGTCCTGAAATGTTTTGGTTAAAGTGTTCTGACCTGCTTCTGACATCATGAAGCCTCAAAACGACATCAGATTCTTTTTTGCTTCACCTACTGCACTCAAGTCCTTTTTGGATCGACAACAACGTAGACAGAAATACTTGAACATGAATAAGACTTTCATTTATTTAGAATACATTTTTTTGTGTGTGTGTGTGGGGGGGGGGGCATTTCTGCCTTTATTGGATAGGAAGGCTGAGATATGAAAGGGGAGAGAGAGGGGGGAAGACATGCAGGTAAACCGTCACAGGTCGGACTCGAACCCTGGAGCTTCTGCATTGAGGAATAAACCTCTGCACATGTGCGCCCATTCTACCAACTGAGCTAACCGGCCACTATTTAGAATAGTTTTTAAACCAATAATTTCCTTTAAAAAGTAACACTAATAAAACACAGTAAATTGAGGCTACAGTTAAATACTACTAGTACCAATAATATATTAATTTTACATCTCATTTTATTTTGCTATAACTTTTATTGCAAGCCTTTTTGAATGTATCCACACCAGACTAACACACATATAACATCACAATCACAACAGTTGAAATATAGAAACACTCTATATTGGAAATTGATTGCAATCAGCATATTGAATGGCAATCAAGCTATTAGACAGTGAGATATCTTATATGCAAAGTTGACATTTGGGACTGACACTGATGGAAATGGTTCAGCTCTTTGGGCACTTGAAGGTGACGTGTACATTTCATGCATATGATGGGGGTTCCACCCTGCTTTTAATAATTTACACAGCCAAACTCAACTGTTCATTATTCACTGAAAGGACAGATAAATTGGAACAGGTTTTGGGACTTTCTTTGATATGATTTTCCCCAGAAGAAAGGACAATTTAATTTCAGTATTCTTTGTGTCCAGCTGGGTCCCAGCCCAGCTCCTATTCCGGAGAGCTGGCTGACCTACATGCTGCACTGGAAAGACACATTTGTTGGCTTGTGAAATTTAGGCAAAACTCAAATCCAAACGTAACTTACAAATAATAATACTTTGTCTGCTTGTACATGCTAGTGCTACACCTGATACTGCCCCCACATACTGTTACATCGAGGGAGGAAATGTAAGTAGTACTCCTGTACAGTGTGTCCTGTAGTATAATCTTACAGCAGTCTCTGAAAGGTATAGGCACGTGTACAGTAGACAAACCAGACATGTGAGGCAGGTAGCCCTCCACTTTATCAGCCTGTCAATCTAGCCCACCTCTTGCATTTTTAAAGCAGAAAGCCTGCCTCCAGCTGAATACGGACAGTAGCAATGTACGGTTAAAGACGATGAGTGCAGCAGGTTTCATTATCTGCATTACCTTCCTATTATGAGTTACAGTCTTTACTTGTGTCAGTCTAAAATAAAATTATTATGATAGAGATGAACAATGTTGCTGTATCCTGTATCCCTTCAACAGGTAAAGTGATAATGTAGAAGGCAGGGCTGTTGTCACGTTTTATTCCCCACCTGGCCACCTGCTACCTTTTTTTTCTTCTTCTTTATTGTAAATCAGTAAGCTTTACAAGTATGCAAATAAACAGTAATAATTTACTTATTTTTTTAACCAGATACATAAGAAAATATACATACAAGCAAAAGACAATAAAAACATAAATAAAATAAAATAAAGTAACACAAAACATGCCAGGGGTCAGCAAAGAATAAATAGAAAATGAATTAATTGAAAACATTAAATGGTGAGAACAATCTAAGTCTTAAATCTTTTTTTGTTTTAAAGTTGTCTTAATTTATAGCACCATACTTTATTGAAAACATGAAAGTGAGGTTTTACTTTGGCAAATTTACATTTATAAATGTAAAACTTTGCAAAGAATATTATGAGATTTATGAGAAAATACCAAATAAAACATTTTCCAATAAAAGTTAAAGTTACAGATAATATTATCCAAGATGAATCTAAATATCTTGCCACAGTTTATGGCTCATAATAACACATTTCCAGAACAGATGTGGACAATAGTTTCTGTTTTCAGTTTCAGTATGGGAATCCCATAAGGCACATCATATCAATATCATTTTTGAATTTGACAAAAAAAAGGACCTAACTGGGTAACATTAACATTAATGACTTTAAATGAACCTTCTTTAACCTTATTGATCAAAACGATTTTTTTGTTGATAGTCCAAACTTTTTTTGAAATTGTTTACATGATTATTCCAATAAGTTATTCCAGGTGAAAAAAAACAACAATATTACATTGATATATATATTGATATAGAACATGGATCTTACGGTTGTTCTTACAAACCGATGGGTTAAAGCTCACTTTTCCATAGACACATCAGTTAAATCACTATAGATAGAAGGAACATCAAGAATAGAAGCTGATGTACAGCCCTTCAACGTAACCTAAAAGTATATTTCTATTGTTCCATATAATAGCAGTCCATCTTCGTCCGCTTATCCGGTTTCGGGTTGCGGGGGGAGCAGCTCCAGCAGGGGACCCCAAACTTCCCTTTCCCGAGCCACATTAACCAGCTCCGACTGGGGGATCCCGAGGCGTTCCCAGGCCAGGTTGGAGATATAATCCCTCCACCTAGTCCTGGGTCTTCCCCGAGGCCTCCTCCCAGCTGGACGTGCCTGGAACACCTCCCTAGGGAGGCACCCAGGGGGCATCCTTATCAGATGCCCGAACCACCTCAACTGTCTCCTTTCGATATAATGGCAGTGCAGTGAAAAATTGTGCTCGTTTTTTTTAAAGTTAGAAAGACTAATAGGAATCTTTTCAATGTTGTAGTTGCACCAACTTTAGAGAATATGTGATCAATATTTCAACTCCACATTGAATTTGGATTTTTAAGACTCGCTTCATCCAATTTCACCTAAAGTTGTTCAAAGTATTGAAATCGAGAAAGGTGAGGCCCCCATTCCCATATGTATTTAATACAAACATTTCTTTTAATGTTAAGCGTTTTCGTAAATGTTGCCATAGACGTAAGTAGCATGTCTATGTATTTGATTGTTTTATTATCAGTATGTAATTAGAGAGCAGCATAGGTATGCCTAGAAATGCTAATTTTGTAATTAAACTTATACATTTCAAAGATCCTTTAGAAGCCCCCAGTTCAATTTCCTTTTTGCGGATACCTGCTACCGGTTCCAGCCGACCGTCCACCAGTGACGTCCCCCCCCCCCACACACACACACACACACCTCTTCACCGGCCCGTTAGGAGGATGACAGGTTGTTTTTGGGAGCGCGTGTGTGACTGCTCGCTGGGCTCGTGGCTCCAGCAACGGCGTGAGAGCGCTCGCGCGTTCCAATGTCAATTTACCCAGAACGACAATTGCAGGGACATCCGGTCATTACTTTCAAAATAAAAAATAGAATATAATTGGTACTTTAAGCTTTGAAACATATTTCTAAGTAAAAATCCAAAGAAGTTCCACGATAGGCTACAGCCTTTATACAGGAAACTAGGTCAGTGTTAAATGAAAACAGACACACTATAAAAGAGGATTAGTCCTCTTTTATAGTGTGTCTGTTTTCATTTCACAATTCCACTTAGTGGTCTTTAGATAACACAGGATGAAACTGGGATAGGCCTACTGCAGGAGACATTTAGCCACTGTTAGTGATATTTTAAAGCAAATAGGCTATTCATAGTGTGGCTGATGTAAAAGAGGTGTAATGCATCGTTAATTTTAATACAGCTGAAACTGTTTGTTGTGTTTCTGGCTAGATAAAACTAAATCTTAAATAATTTAGATGAAATGATTTTGACCACTTGATGGCAGCAACAGGTAGCAAAATGACAGAAGATAAAAGAAGAATAGACCATAGGAATAGGCCTGTCTGTAAAGTGAGCCATTCATGTAGGCTATATAATCCATTCGAATAACACAAATCCCATTAAGCTTTCACTTTGAAAGCCTAACCGCCCTGTTTCCGGTGACGCTCTGGGTAACTCGCGCTAGTTTCACGCAGCTGGAGCAGCTCGCGGCTGCACGCGCGCCTCGCGCTTCTGTCAGTGGAATACAAACGGACGTTTTCAGAGGAGAGGACCGAATTTTTTTTTTGAGGCATTCTCCTTTTCTCCCTTTTTGTTTGTCTCGCCTGTTGACCATGGGAACCGAAACTGACAAACGAGGTCCGGTAAAATCGGTCGGAGGAGCCGTTCAGTGACAGGTGCTGTTATCTGACTGACAGACACACCAGTGAAACGTGACGAGCAGGTAAACCGCTGTACGTTTCAAACCAATGGCCTGGGGAATAACGACACCAGAAAATATGCTGTAAGGTGAAGTGGTGTTTTTATTTTGGACTGTACCGCGTTGTGGCCGAAGTATGGGGCCGTTATAGCCGCTATAACGCGGAGACTGGAGGTTTGTGTCTGGTTTTCTCTGCGCTCCGTCCCCTCCGGTGGACACAACTGAAGAGACTGGAGACAAGGACGGAGACGGGGCTGTTTTCGGTCTTCCGGCGGAGACATGGCAGCGGCCATCGCCAGCGGTTTGATCCGGCAGAAGCGACAGGCGAGAGAGCAACACGCCCACCGACCGACTCCTCACCGGCGGCGGAAGAGCCCCGGTAAGAAGCAGGGGCTGTGCAACGGGAACCTGGTCGACATCTTCTCCAAAGTCCGGATATTTGGTTTGAAGAAAAGGAGGCTACGGAGACAAGGTGTGGGGGAAATGGGGGGCGGACAAACGCGCACATGCATGCAGACAATTACATGCACGCAGATATATTGATATGCAGATGTGCGTCCTTCCACACAAATGCAAAAACGCACACACGCGCATACACTTTTACGCGCGGCCACACAACCACCTTAATGCACTCCCTTCTGGTGCACAATCGTGCGCGCTCATACACGCGCACACACCCCAATACACACCACAATCATGAACAAATTGACAGACTCGCCCCTCTCTCTTTTTCCCTCTCTCTTCTCTGTGTTGATAAAAACACACACACACACACACACACACACACACACACACACTGTCATGTCCTGTAGTGCCTGATGGTTCAGTAGTTTCCAGGTACATCCATTATTGAAGCCACAGATTAGTCTGTCTAGTCTCTCTCTCTCCCTCTGTCTGTCTCTGTGCATTTCTACCTTGCTCTGTCATTTTCAGCTCATAATTTTGCTCTTATTTTGAAATTACACTTTGCTCAGTGTAATTCAGATTTTTCTCGTGGAATGAAAAAGGAAAAGAAACAGGTTTTTGTTCATGTGGAGGTCAACAAGTACACATTTCCACTATTCAGATTGTGTGGCACTCAAATCCACATCTTGCCATCAATGCACAGATAATTGATTAGATATCTCAGTGAATGCAGATTAATCAGAATGTTGTAATTGTGTACTGTTGTTAGTGTTCAGTAGCAGAGGCGATAAGTGCTGTTGTAATCAATTGATTGTGTGAGAAACCAGCAGGTTGTGAATGGAGGGATGGATGAAGGGAGGAGAGAAGGTGGCAGGAAATGAGAGGAGGGGCAGAGGAAGAGATAGAGGAGAGGTAGGAGTCATGAATTTGTTTTCACCAGTTTGGTCTGGTGAGTGACAGGAATGTGTGGGATCTAAGAGCCAAATTCTAGAACCCCAATTCCTTTTCTTTCCTTTTCTAAACGGGCATTAAAACATATTTGATTTTATTTTGATATATTTTGCATTCTGATGTGTTGTTTGATGACTGTGTGTGATGCCAGGTTTCGGAGTGGCCTGTGGGTCCAGAAGAATGACATTGTCTCCTAAGTATGCAGATTATATGTAAATCATGCTCTCTTTTTGTCACCTTTCTCCCTACCTTACTGTAGATCTTTCCATCCCTTCTTCCAGCTTTTCGGAAGTAGAATGTAGCTCCTCTCCTCTTTCTTACCGTCCTGTTTTTGCCTCTGCATTTTTATTCCTCCCTTCTCTTCCTTTTTTCCCTTTTTGTCATCCTGCATTTTTTCTCCTCCTTTTGACGCTTTTTCCTATACCGCTCTTCTTATATCATCCAATTCTCGCTTCCTACCTTAGATCTTTTCATCCTCCTTCCAGCCTTGTTCTCCTTTTCCTTTTTAGGGAAGAATAGACATCAACAACCTCCTCTCCTCTCACCTTCCTTTTTTTTTCTTTTGCATCCTTTCCTTGTGTATCACCTTCAGTCCCTCTACATTTTTCTCTTTCCTTTTTCTCCTTTTTGTCACCCTTCTCCCCTACCTCCTTTCTTTCCCTCTTCTCCCCCTCATTTACCTTCCTCCTCTCCATCCTAATCTTCCCTTCCTACCTTAAATCTTTTCATCCCTTCTTCCAGCATCATTTTGTGTTTCTCTCCTCTTCACCCTCTCTTTCCTTTTGTCTCTTCCTCTTCTCATGTCTTTGCTTCAGTTCCTCTGCATTGTATTCCTCCTTTCTCTTCTTCCAATTTTTGTCAGCTGTCTCTTACTTTCTTTCTTCTCCCCCTCCTTCTCAGCTCATCACCTTTCTCCACACCAATCATCCCCACATACCTTAGATATTTTCATCTCTACTTCCAGCATCATTTTCCTTTTTCCTTTCTCCCTTCTTCCCTTCTTCCCTACCTCCCCCATTTCCCTCCATTCGTCTCTCCTTCCTATGTGTTCCCAGCTGTGAGAGCTGCTGGTGAAAGCTTGGCAACATCCACAATCTCTGTGCTCTGTGTGTGTGTTTGTGTGTGTGTGTGAGAGAGAGAGAGAGAGAGAGAGAGATTTGCCAACATCCCCTACTGTCTTCCAGAGGTTTTGTGAAGGAGAGACAGACTCAAAATGATCTGCAGCCTTCATTACTGGATCAAAGATGTGGTTCAATACAACTCAAATTTGCATGCTTTTATCAGGTAGAGTTAGACTGACATGGAGCCAAAATTGGCTTTTTGGAGAGTTCACGGCACTGGTGTGGGAGGATTTTACTCAACAGTATTTAAATCCTGCTGCGAAATCAGCCTCATTTAAGAGCTGCTACTCCACCTAAAACTACTTCATCAGTCTGACTTTGAGTGGAGCATTTGATTATGTCATGGCGGACAGGAGTTCCCCGCCAAAGTGAAAGAAACACACCAGAAAATATTGGCTTTTGGTAGCTTCAATCAAAAAATAAATCCTGCAGCCTCAAAACATTGTCATTGGCTAAGTCACAGCACCAGCAAGGGAAGGTATTCTGGTGTTACATGCTGCCACTGAAATGCACCTGTAATATATCCATATTTTACAGGGTTATATAAGCCAAAAGAAAGACCGTTATAAATATAGTTATAAATATAGCTATATACAAAGCTGGGCTGCAAAGTACAATCTCCTCTGAGCCTCCAGGTCTAATTCAGTAACATTTGACATTATGTTTTACAAATGAACACGTCATAGATGAAATATAAAGAACATGATACATTCTAGACAAAGATAACAGACAATAAATTACATTTCCAGCAACTTTCTCAGGCCGTGCTTCACAAAAACAAGGACAAAGAGATTGAAATGTGACTGATTTCAGTCTGTCTGCAGTGGGCAGTGTGTGCGGACTTCTGTTGTGCTCTGACAGACGGATGCTGGGCAGGTAAACTTTGAATCATGAAGCAGCAAGAAATATCACAGCTGTCAGTTGGAAGGATGTTTTCTTCATGCATGCAAGTTTAGACTGTCATTTTCATAGGAAAGTGGAAAAACAACTTTTCTCGGAGCTAATTGAAGCTCACAAACCCCTAAACCACAATTATGTTTCAGTTCCAGGAAGGTTGTGGTGGTGGATCGGGGGGTGAAGTATCTCCGCGTCGTATCTTCACGTGCCGCTAACGAGGAGCATGAGATTAAGTGCTGGTTAGGCGCTGCGGCTGAAAAGGGAGCTGAACCACACAGCTGTTTGTTGTTGTTGTGTTGCGCCCTCACCCATGGTCATGAACTCTGCGTAGTGACCGAGAGGATGACAATATGGATATGCCAAAAATAAGGATTCACTGCTGAGATGAGGAGTTCAGTGATGCGGGAGGACATAAAAGTCAAGTTGCTGCTCCTCACATTGAAAGGAACCAGTTGTGCTTTTTCAGGCACCTGGTAAGGATACTCCAGTGGAACTTGGGCTTAATAAAATACATACAGTAGCTCAATATGTAGCTCTGTGGTTAACACTGTCACCTCTATTGTCTGTATGTTCTCCTGATGGACTGGCTATCTGTACAGGGTATTCCGTCGCCTTTCGATCAATGCATAATAATAAGCAGCTATAGATAATCGATAGTTGACATCAGTGTGTCCCTCAAAATTGTATTCCTGTCAACGCTGGAAAAGCCTCAGCGATGATATGTAGTGCAGACTTGTATAAAATGTGAATATAATCAGGGTTCTAAATTAGCACCGTTTACCAGCCAAATGCTGGTGAAATATGCAAGTGGCTGGTAGATTTGCTTCACTCACCCAATGGTAATCTATTGAATGGCTGGTAATATTTGAACATTCATTAGCCATTTGGCTGGTAGACGAAAATGTTAATTTTGAAGCCTGAATATAATCATTGGGACTGGGACACATTCAGGTTAAGGACTTTTTTTTATTTTTAGTGTAAATTAAAAACAAATTGCTGCCATATTAGAGTTGATGCACATTTACTGTGTCTGAACAAGACCTGAATGGTCTATCTGTATTTTAACATGAAATCCACCCTGGTGTGTCAGACCATGTCTCGGCCGTCGGTCCAAGTTGGGACGACTGTGAGCGTCGCCATAGTTTTGCAGTGTGTAACGCACCGTTGCTACTCATCAACCTTGAACCCTCTTTTTCGGTCGATTCAACAGATGAGCTTTGGGGATGTCGGTAAGAGGAATCCATCTGATTGCCTATTCAGCTAAAGCGAATTAGTGCACGACAAGAAAAAGGGTAGCGAGGAAAGCTAACAAATGACTGTCGAGAGGACACACACAGAAGGCTCTTCTCATTTTTCATCTTCATCTCATCCTTAACTCATCTGATCAATCAAATACACCCAGAGCTGTCAAAACTGGCAAAAAGAATCTGTTTGAATGTTCCTTTTTAACAAGCTCTGAGAACTGAGCCCCCTAGCAAGCAAGCTACCTAACTATGCAGCGGGCCGGCCACAAAATCAATAAAACTGACAACCTAATGTTTCATTCACACACAAGATGAGTGACAACTTTATTCGGCTCATTTTCTGTAACAAGTGTAGCACGAAGGCATTGTTGGGTGGAATTAGCAAGCTGGCTAACTAGCCAGCCATCCGCAGCGGTCTGCTCGGTCCCTCCGCCTCCCTACCACAGGGAGACTTCTTTGCCGAGCCTGGGAGATGGACAACCTGGTTAGCCATCTCCTGGTGTCTGCTGTCGTCTCGGCCGAGAGCCAAGCAGAGGAACCGTAGGCTCTGTGCTGCCGCTGCTGATTTGGGCAAACGCTGTTTTGTTGGATGTATCATTGCAACTGTTTATATATCCGGTTTCCCTTTTTGAATGACAAATACATTACCGCTGCCTGCTGGCATGGAAGGTTATTCCTTTCACGCAGGTGCAGAACGTACGTGCTAGTTGGCCGTCGACTGTACTCGTTTATGTGTGTTCAAGTGCAACTTTTTGGCCAGGATATAGGCGACCTAAGGGCACATGAGACAACGCCACAGTCAGCCTTCGTTGCCACTTTGCTGTCTTGCTTGGTGTGTCAGCACCTTAAGTGTTTCTCTAATCACAAATCACTCTGATGTAAATGAGGATGAAATTGTTGCATTCAGTTGCTACTTGTGAATTCTTCACTTGGGTGCTGTTGTTTAGTGAGATGGTGTATGTGAAAGAAAGAGAAAGGTCTTTTAATGCATTGCTTGTATGAGACACCCATGTTGGTATTTTATACTGTGTTAAATGCTGTATTTAGACTCAGACTGGGGCGAATTAACAGACAATATGACATGTCAAATCAGCGTGGCCGCCTGATGGGCTGAATCAGCCCGATGGGCTGAATCAGATCACATTTTGATGAAAATATAACTGTTTGTGTGTGTGCACTGTATGTGTGTGTGTGTGTGTGTCTGTGTGAATGGGGGAATACCCTTTTATTGGAACAGTCTGGAATCTCATGCCGTTGCCATGACAACACGAGAATGGGAATTTCCCTAGTAACAGACAGGATGTGGAGATACTGGGAAAGGTAGGAATATCACTTGCTTGAGGGCCAACGGTTGGGCGTGTCAGGTTGGAATATGAGTAAATGGATTACTGTATGTTAGATGGATGGATAAAGAGATACAGTATGTAGATGATGAGTTGATGCTAAGTGGATGCAGCAGGACAGTCCACTGTTGAGAATTATAGATTTTTCATCCGTCACAGCAGGGAGTTATGCAAACACCAACAATAACACCGTCTGATTCTGTAATTGTACTCATAATAGGGCTGGACGTCGTTGTGATTAAAAATCGATACCTGGATAAATGATATCACATAAGATAAATATATCCTTTCATGTGTTTGTCTAATCAATTGCAGGATTACCAGTTAAATATACTGGATTAGACTGAGTTGATTGATTAAACCTCTGGTTAGTTGTGATTGGTTGTTTTAGTTATTCTCACTTTAACTCTAAAACAAACTATTTACAAATTTGAGTAAATCTAGGTTGATACAAGATCCATAATATTGGTAATTGGATACATTTGGTTTATTGTCCATAGTCATATGGACATAATAACTAAAACTTGTATTCTCCATATCTCACTTTGAGAAATATAAATGTTTTTCTACAAACCCTGTTTGAAAAATAAATGCGTGGACTTGAAAATTCCCATCGGCTGAGTCACAACACCAGCCAGGAAAAAGGTACTCTGATATTACATGCTGCCGCTAAAATGCACCTGCTGTAATATATCTATATCAGACAGGTATAAGCCAACAGGAAGACAGATTTATAAATGCAAAGCTGTGCTGGAAGGTACACTCTCCCCTGTGCCACTGCATCTATTTCAGTACCATTTAAGATACATGTTTTATAAATTAACATGTCATAGATGAAATATAAAGACATGACACGTTTTGGAAAAAGATAAGCGACAATAAATTACATTTCCAGAGGCTTCCTGGAATGTGACTGATTTCAGTTTCTTTGCAGTGGGCAGTGTGTGCTGACTTCTGTTGTGCTCTGACAGACAGATGCTGGTCAGGTAAACTTTGAATCATAAAGCAGAAATAAATATCACAGCTGTCAGATGGAATTATATTTACTGAATGCATGAAAATACAGACTGGACTGTAGGAATTAACAAACTAAGTCATTGTATGGTATTTGAGGACTTGTTGGTTTGTGTACAGGGCTGCAACTATCAAATATTTTCATTATCAATTAGTATGTCAATATTTATGTGTCAGAAAGAATGAAAAACCATCCATCCTGCCCAGGGTAAAAAAAAGAAAAAAGAAAAACAATTCAATATGTAGATAATGAATACTATCACAATACATCAATCCTAAAGAGTAGGCGTACATAGACAAGAATGCATAAAATCCATCAAGTGTATCTTAAAAATATCCCAAATATATCTTAATTTACATAATTTCATGTTCTGATTTCCAATAGCCTTGCGCCCCCATGTGATGTGCGTGTAACTACGCTCTTCCTGGTGGTAGATCCTTTTCTATCATACGTAATAGCCGTCCTTCTAATCTAACTGAGATTTATTATTGGCTGCACCACAAAACATGCTACAGTAAGTAGTGTGCTGGGAGTTTTGTCAGTTTGAGTGCTGGTTGCAAGCTTCACAGCTCCTCTTCCCTCCTTCTCCCCTGCTGCACAAGATGGATCCTTCACAAAGATGGAAAACACCCCTGCCTCTCTCTTTCTCTCTCACGCACACTAAAAAATCTGGGTCACTCTTTGCTTTTTTCTGTTCCCTGTGCATTTAGGGTATACCTTTTTATTAATTCACACTCACACACATATATTCAAAGGGGATTCCCACACTGCTTTAGCTGCGCCGACGAAGGTGAAGTCACTGATGTTATATAGAGGGAGAATGGGTGTGGTCACATCACATGTAAGTGTGTGTGAGCGGCCATATTAAATAATCAGTGTCACCAACCAAGGACCTACCAACATGAGTGTGTTTTTCTTGAAAAAAGGGTGCTAATCTGCAGAAGGGGTGATGGAAGTAACGATAAAATGGAACAAATGTCTGTCTGTACCTGCACAACCATCCAGATCTTCAGTCATTTTCTTTCTATCCTTCTATCAGTCTCTCACTCTCCATCTTTATCTAGTGACTCAGTCGGTCTTTGTCCCTCAGCTCCTTCCCATCCTCTTTGTCAGTTGTAGTTTTAATCATTTTATTTTTACTTTAGTCGTTTTGTATTTGTTGGTGAGATGCAAGAATCAAACTGTGAGAGGCAAAAGTGACTGCTGTTTAATTAAAGCAAGATGGATAAGCACTGCATTTAGTGACTGATAATTAGAAAATTAGCATGGGAACAACAGTGATTTTCTTGTGTTTGCTATATTAAATATGTAATTATGTAAACATCTACATTTCAACCATTGTTGATTTAAGACTTTGTGGCAATAACAAGTATTTTTAATACAATATAGTTATCTGCTTTAAGACATTATAGATGATGTGCTTTAGGTGGGAAGAAACCATTAGAGATCCACAGTTATCTTGAGTTTTGATAAAGGGAATTGTACCTACAAACCAATGTATCGGTCAATAGATAACTAGTAAACAGAATATGGGAGATACTAAGCCATTACGAAGCTGCCAGACACCATTAAAGGTTCAGAAATAATTTATCAGCGTTATTGAAATGGAACGATGACCACAAAGGAAAGATTAGTCCAAGAATCCTGCAATGGATTGGATGTGCCTGACTAGTCTCTGCACATGAAATCCCTCAGGATGCATAGGGTCGCATGCAGTCACATTGTTCTTTAATGGCAAAGTGTAGTGTATCTCAAACGTGCCCTCCAGGATTTGTGCAGAAATTGATTTGTGGGGATGAATTTGTAGATACAAATTTTGCCTCATTTTATTCTTTTGCTTGTTCTGAAGGGCTGTACTTATTTGACAATCCATTCTTCTCAACTATTCTTTCCTGTGTCTTTGTCTGTGTCTGTGTTGTGTAGAACCACAGCTGAAGGGCATAGTGACCAGGTTGTTCTGCAGGCAGGGCTTCTATCTCCAGATGGGCCAGGATGGAAGTATGGACGGGACCAAAGACGACAGCACCAACTCCTGTAAGCACCACACACACACACACACACACACACACACACACACACACACACACACACACACACACACACACACACACACACACACACCACAATCAGGTGTACCAATATATTACAGTACATTTGGGGAAATCTGTACCTTTGGCAGAGAATATGCCAAGAGTTGGTAGATGTGTGTAAGAGTTGCATTGTGATTTTTCTTTCCAATTCAAGAATGTAGTGCAGTGCAACCAGTACCTGAAAAGGAAAGATTTTCAACATAGCAAAAAAAAAAAAAAGAAGCCATGTAAGTCTCTCTCAAGGGCAAATAGTTATTTAGAGATCTCATCTGATTTGATGAAAGTTTAGAGATACCTTTTTTTTCTCTGTGAGAAGAAGAGACCAGCAGGAAACATTTAATGAATCCTAGTTATTTTAGAGATAATTAAAATGTTAAAGTAGGGTCAAGTTCCTGCATTTACAAGGAAATTTCAGAGAGCACACCAACTGTTAGACTGAAAGTGACAAGTGGCTGCTCAGAGAATTTAGTTTTTTAAGGCCTAGTTTATTAGACCTATGCACCCAACACTGCCCTCAGGGAGAAGCTGCAGATGGATGGCTTACTGATTAATGTAGCCGTTGCTATATTCTGATGTGCTAGGCTGAGAGAAAATCAAATGCTAATCAGTAAACACTACAGCGGGCGACTCACTGGTCCAAAGTGTCCTTTCCACATTGTTGGAAACTGGTTACTCTCTGCCGTCTGCATGTTGCAGCGATGTCCCACTTGTTTACTATGATTTTCTTTTCTTTGGCAAATGTCTTTACATCACCATTATTTAAATGTCTGCCACAGCTCTGCGTGTAGATCAAGCAGAATATACTGCAGCTCACACTTGTTGCCAAGCTACATTTTTCATTTGTTGGTTTTTGGCTGAGCCGTGTTCAGCAGAGGGGAGACATCAGTGACATTTCCCGCAGCATTTAAAAGGAAGGTTGTTACCTTCTCTAATCAGCTGGCTGCATATCTTTATGCTAATGAAGGCTGTGCATGAGCATGATGGTGGTTTAGAAAGTGTGATATTTATCAAGGATGATTACTCGCAGGTGTACTTACGCACATTTAAATTTCTTCTGCACCACTCTGAACACTGTTGGTTGTTAGAGACCATTTCTAAGTAACCTTGATTAAAGAGGCGTCAACCCAGGGTATCATATCCTTGATTAGTAGAAACCGGCCCGGTTGTTAGAAGAACCAAAGCACATTTATTGGTCTAATAGACATTTCTATTACAGGTATTTATAGCCTTAATAACATTTAATTTTATAGTTATAATTTTATAATACATCAACTACACAATATTTACGTGTGTATTTCCGTGTGCAAAGTATAAAAAAATGGTATTGACTGTCTTTATCTGGTGCGTCTTTTAAAGTTTTGCAGTGGCTCAATAAGATAAACGGTCTTCGATTCAACCTATCACCACAAACATCTTTGTATTAATTCAATCATCATTTCAGAGAGGGCAACAGCCTTCAAAAAGTGACACCACTTGGCTTTAAAGGATTAATTAGATTATAATTAGATATAATAGAGCCAAGTGTGTTTAGAGTACTATATTTTCAACACAAGAATGGGTTAGTTGTGTAAGCTAATATGGGAATTGTTAGACAAACTGAAGAAATATTCAAGATATGAACTGTTCACAGTGAGGTCTGTGGATTATCAAGTATAACTCGGAATGTTTTAGAAAAGATGGACTGCAAATGTTTTTTTTTTTTTTTCTGGATGTTTTTTTTTTATGTTTTGTGCCGCACAAACAACATTCTGTTCATCTCCATTGTGATGACAGAAAGGAGGCAGATATTTCAAAAGCTGGGCAAATGAAAGCAATGAATTCCCACACACTGTCAGCACTAAGTTCACTGAAAATGCAGCAGTTCAGCCTTTTCCAGGCATCAAACTCACAACGTGAAACAATTAACGTTTTATACTCGAGCCACGGGCTGCAACCACCAACCGAAGAAGAAGTCAAGTCACAAACACCTGGGACAATTACACCATCAATAATGGATGAAAACATCCCCAAAATGCTTTGCAAACCAACTTAGGTTTTAAATGCTGTGGTTCAAGTAGAAAAACATGTTTTTTATGAACTCAGATTCTAGTGCAACCCATCCTCCGCTTACTCCACAGGTTAATCCTGAGATTTAGTTTGACTTTGTTGTATGCTGCATCATTTAATAAAGCAGCAACTGGTAAATGTAAACATTTAAAACATTTACCTTGGCAATTGTGTTCGTTTATTGGAACATTTTCATTGAAACATTACATTTGAATTTTCAAAAAATGTGCACTTACATCCTGAATGTAGAGAGAGAGAGGCAGCATTCACCTGGAATTTAGTTTGACATTGTTTCTGTCATAACAAGTCGACTGTACCAGCTGTCAGCAGCCTAATCAATAACTCTGAAATAATAAAAGGCATACAGGTTAAGTCGTGGTTTCAATTGACCTCAGAGGGAGACGTTCAGAAGATTTTCAACAACCTTGAAATGTCTAACGATGGCGAATAATCAACGGAATATTTGTCCCATTAGAGAGAAGCTAGATACTGGCTTATATCACGATGGAAATATAATTTTCAACCTCATTATTGTGTTTTTACGCTTTAAAGCTAAATATCAATTGTTCTTTTATTGCAGCTCCCCCATCATTTTGTAATGTGACTTTTGATAGCTGAGAGGTTTTCTTCATTTGATTGGAGTATTTGCTCATTTGTTACGTTAATTTCATTTTAATTCAGACAGTCAAGGCTTCAAAATACTAGTAAAAAAGAAAAATAGTTAATATTTCATAGAACAAATTGAAAAATATACAAGACAGTAAGGGATTGCAGGAAGTGAACAAATACACCCGTGACACTAGCATTGTCCTTTAAAATACCTGCCCGAGGCTATAACGGTGTGATCAGCTGTCTACTCCTTTACCATCACTGACTGCTGTTCTTCAAATAACACTGACCCGATGGAGCTGAGAGCATGACTGTGCCTTTGAACGAGACATAGAAATAAACAAGAATAGGCTGATATTAAAATGTTGTGGAAAAATGACCAAGGTCAAAATATAATACACAAGGCCTCAAGGCCTCATGCAGGAACATTTTTGTATTCTTATCCGTCATAGTTGATGTGTCATAGGTGATGTTACAGTGTCAGGTGCAATGGAGGATGTTCACCCCTCTACAGTTCTATTTCCGTGAGTGTCTTTTTGACAAAGGGATACATGTATATGTGTGTGTGTGTGTGTGTGTGTGTGTATCTATCTATCTATCTATCTATCTATCTATCTATCTATCTATCTATCTATATATCTATCTATATATATATATATATATATATATCTATATATATATGTATATATATACAGTGCCTTGCGAAAGTATTCGGCCCCCTTGAACTTTTCGACCTTTTGCCACATTTCAGGCCTCAAACATAAAGATATAAAACTGTAATTTTTTGTGAAGAATCAACAACAAGTGGGACACAATCATGAAGTGGAACGAAATTTATTGGATATTTCAAACCTTTTAAACAAATAAAAACTGAAATATTGGGCGTGCAAAATTATTCAGCCCCCTTAAGTTAATACTTTGT
>NC_053135.1:9805256-9900256 GCF_010015445.1 Perca fluviatilis
GGATCGCTCACCTAAAGAGCAGTTACAGACAAATCTTGCTCTAAATTATATAATAAGTAACTTACTTTTAGGCTTAAATTTAAAGAAGAATTGAAGCATGTCTGATACATTAAAAGCTTTTTTCATGTCCGAAGACTAAATGAAAGTCAAATTTTGTAGGTTTTGTGCGACAGAAGATTTGAGACAGGTGCATTAGACAGAGAGACAGAGAGATGAAAAAAGACAAATATATGAATTACTT
Organism: Perca fluviatilis; assembly: GCF_010015445.1. Taxonomy (NCBI): domain Eukaryota; kingdom Metazoa; phylum Chordata; class Actinopteri; order Perciformes; family Percidae; genus Perca; species Perca fluviatilis. Next base: position 9,805,498 of record NC_053135.1, read on the forward strand.
TTAAAGGATGAAACATATGCCAGATTATGGAGAAGTACGCATTAAGTAAGCATGTTTTAATGTCCTGAAATGCCATTCCAGAGGCTTCTTCTCATTGAGTGCAAAAGATTCAGAAAAATAAAACATAAATGAAAACTGGAAAATTAAACCCCCAAAAAAAGAGCTAAATTAGTCAAACCTTTGTCACATCATTGACATTAAAGAGAGGCATGCAGAACAATATGGAGGACATGATTAGAGAGAGGGATGAAAGAGGTGGTGAAGAGCAAGTGGAGGGGAGGAGGAGCGGGCGGCTGCTCGGAGATCTGCTTGAGCAGAATATGAATTATTTCAATGCTGACTCTTTAGAGAGAGTTCACACTCTTTCACTGACATCTTTTCTCCCTGACATCATCCCTCTTTCCTCCTCTGCATTTCTTATTTGGGGTGGAGATGACAGGAGCCGGAGAGGAGGGGAAAGGAGGTGAAGTGAGAAGAGAGGAAAAAAGAGGTGGCCGGGGGAATGGAAATGGGTGGGATGGGAGAGGAAAGGAGGGGAGGAGATGAAAGGGGCGAAATGAAAGAGAGAGATGAGAGGAATAAAGGTGAGGTCAGGACCAATCATGAAAGAAAGAAGGAGAGGGGAGAAGAAAGACTAGACCTGGGTGGGAGGCAAAAGAAAGGAGGTGATAGAGAAATAGGACACGGACAACGAGAGGAAAAAGATGTACGGGCGAAGAAGTTGTAGACAGAAATGGCAAAGATAGGGAGGAAGGACAAAAACGGTTGTAGACAAAAAAGAAGAAGCCAGAGAGGAAAGAGCAAAAATATTGAGAGGAAGGAGGAAAGGGTTTTAGACAGAGGAAAAGATGGACAGAAAAGAAGAAAAGGTTGTAGACAGAAGAGTCAAAAGATGGAGAGGAAGGAGGAAAGGATTGTAGACAGCAGGAAATGGTGAAGACGGATTTCAGATGGAAGAGAAAAAATATGGAGCGGAAGAAGGAAAAATGTTGTAGAAAAAAGGGGATGATAGGAAGAGAAACAGGAGTAATCTGGTGGAGAAAGACAAGAGATCTGTGCTGCTCTGCAGGGCTTTCTCAGCCTGTCGCTGGAAGTCACAGATGCATGAGGGCTTCCTGTAAATAATTGAAGAGGGGGAGTCCCCCCCCCCCCTACACACACACACACACACACGGTAGAAATTCCCTCTAAAGCTGAGTAGAGGGAAAGTGTGGATGTGTGATCATGTTCCAGCTCTGTGACTGATGGGCAGGCAGCTCCATGATAACAAATATATAAATTACATACAGCAGGTGTAATTTATCATAACGTCCGGGCTGCTTGATGTTTAATTGGCTGATGCAAAGGTAGCGGCAGGTGTAGTGTGTTGTAGTGTGTGGTAAGGAGGGTGCCACGACGCTTGAAGACATACTCATTAAACATTACCAGGGTGTTATCACAGCTACAGTTTGTTTTATCTATTTACAGTTAATTATCAACCGGAGCGGGGATATTTACCTTTATGTACAGTATGTGTGTCATGGTTGGTTCACAGCGTCTTGTTTATCGAACACAGTCAGGATTATCTTTCATCCTGCCAGGTTAGTTTTTAGTGGACGTGTCAGAAAGTCAATACAAATCAGATTCTAGTTCCTGTACCTTCAACTAAACATGGTGCACTTGTCAGCAGCCTTTGGTACAACATTATCGGGACACTACAGGCTGCATTTTGCCCTTGGAAGAATTTATTAACAAGCAAACAACTCGATATTCCTGGTACAAACACACATCACTGAGACACTGTGACTGCACTGTAATCATTATAATTAGAACATAATGTACTAAATACAGTGTGCATGAAAAGGTCTTTAATGATGTTACATGTAATATTTTTTTCTGGTGGATTCTGTTTTTGTTTCTGTGTAAAGGACCAACACAATTGTATTTACTGTATGTCTGTCAGAACTAGAATATATCGATTCTTCTTGAGATATTGGTAGGATAAAACTTAATTCCCTTTTCATACTTTAATATAGCAACGTAGCGCTATCAAGACAGTTATGCAATGTATTATTATGATACCAGAAAATGATTGATTTAGTGTTTATTTTTCTAGTTGAGTCTTAGCTTGTTTCTAAATCTGAGCTGCTCTGCTCTCCATGAGATTCTTTATCCTCTTGTTGCCAATTGTTAATGATATGCTGCAAACTTATTATTATTATCTTATTAATCGATCCCAAGCATCTGGCAGTGTGTGGTTGTGCATGTACGTGTGCGTGCATGTGTGTGGGTTTTGGTCGTGCGTGTGTGCGACTAACAGATGGCACAGTGTGCAATGAGCTGCTATGTGATAATTATGGAGCATGCTGGGGAAAGTGAAAAAAAAAAAAGTGCTGATGAGTTTGGGACTGTGTGTGTTTGTGTGAGTGACAACCGTGTGTGCAAAAGACACACAAAAGACAAGACATGGGTGTGTTGGTGTATTAGGGTGGTAGTTGTAGATGTCAGGATGTCCGCTGAGAGGTGAAAGAGGACATTGACACGTTTCCTGCAACTAACCACTATTACTGCTACTCATACTTTTATTATCATCATCATCATCATCATCATCATCATCATCATCATCATCATATCATCATCTTCTTCTTCTACTACTACTTCTATATGAATTAGGTGAGAATGATGACAGAATAAAATATTATTAAAGTGCATAAAAACTGTTTATGTACCAGTGTGGTCGTGAGACATATCTAGTTCATGACTCAGGTTTGTGCACACCAGAGCCCCCCTAAAATCTGCTTGTTTTTGAAATCTGAATTTTGTTGACTGTCCATCAGCCAAGATTAGAAATAGAAATGTGGTCCTTCATGCCAGCTCCTGTGAGTCAGAACGTTAGAACCCCAAGTCAGGAGAGGTCCTGAACACCTTCAATTCTATTCTTCAACAATTTTTTTTTCTTCCGCTTGTTTCTTTGCTAATACTCCTCTCTCTTCCCCCCTTCTCTTTGAGTCCAGGTAACCCTTAGGTCATAGAAACATCTTAAAGTAAGGGACAGCATTGGCCTGCAGCATAATCTGGTGACTGGTCCTCCACAAAAACGCTTTGCCCCCCTGAAGGAAATCAGAAAGTGATATATATGTTTCAGAACTAACAGTATACATCCAAAGCCTATTTAAATCCCAATAAAAATAACATGAATTTGTCCTCTAATAATTAACACCCCCATGTGGAGAGCAAACCAAGACTTTGTCTTTGTCTGGGTCAAACCGTGGAGCTCCTGGTGCTGAAAAGAGGTCTAGTAGGTTTGCCAGATAAATAACATGAACAAATAAAAGTATGGTAGCATATTAACCCTTATGTTGTCCTTCGGGTCCCAGTGACCCAAAGGACAAAACAAGGGTTATGTACTTTTGTTTACTTTGTTGAGAATTGCTCTCTTAACCCTGTCTCTTGTAAAGTAAGTAAGTAAAGTTTATTTCTAGAGCACATTTAAACACAGTTTAAGCTGACCAAAACGCTGTACAAACAAGCACTAAGGTGCTGTATTAACCCTTGTGTTGTCCTTTGGGTCACCAAGACCCGAAGGACCACACAAGGGTTAAATCAAAAACAAATGTCATTCATGTCTTCTTTCTGACCATGAGAGATGAATGTCTCACACAAACAAATCACGGTATGATTGTAACAATAGTTAAATCAAAGAAAAAAGGCAAAGAAAGGTAAAATAAACACATACTTACACACATACTGCCCATTCTTCTTTTCACTTTTCTATGCCCATTTTAATTTCCTAGAGCCCAACATAACATCTTTAAAACACCCACACAGGTGTTTTGAGTTAATCTGGCTGATTAGACCTCTTCCCAGGACTGTGTGGGTGTGTCTAGACTGATTGATTGACATCTTCCGCAGTCTCTTGTTAGCTTTGTTGCACCTGTTAGGGCAGGACAAATGACAGCTTATTGGTAGAAAAGATTTGTGACCTAATAAATTCCCATCCAAGCTCCAGCCCACTTCAACCTGAGCAGAGGTCTAATCAGCCACAATAACTGAAATCACTTGTGTGGGTGTTCAGAGGCTTTGAATCTTGTTTTATCTGGCCAACAGTCCAAAACCTAACAATATTCAGTTTAATATAATATATGACAAACAGAAACTCTGACAGCATGAAATCAGAGAATGGTGTTTTTGCTTGAGAAATGACTGAAACAGTGAATCAGTTAATAAAATAGCTGCTGGTTGATTTTCAGCTAGTTTCAGCTCATTTCATTAATTACAACATAAAAAACTAGATGCAGAGCCCTTGTGTATCTTTTTCTATATAGTGGATTTGTCTTCTCGACTCAATCTTTTCTTTCTCTTCCTCTGCTGCAGCATGTTTTCTTACAACAGGATGTTTTCAACAAACATAGGAGTGCGTGTGCGTGTGTGTGTGTGTGTGTGTGTGTGTGTGTGTGTGTGTGTGTGTGTGTGTGTGTGTGTGTGTGTGCGTGCGTGCGTACTTCCATTCATAACACAGTCAGTACAGCACTCAGACAGAGTGAGTCCTGTGATGTCTACATCCAGAGAGATGAGAAGGAAGAGGAGTGGTAGAGAGAATAAATGTTAGCCATGTGAGTCATAACCATGGTCATAACACACACTCACACGCCTTTTCTGGTGACTAGTGAATACATTAGTTACCTGTGTGCTGTGGAGTCTCTTCAAAGATGTTGCTCTGTGCATCATGTCATTGAAGCACCACAGGACAGATATCACACTCAGTAGCAGGTTTAAAACTATCGTCCATTAATGACGTTCGACGATCATTACTGGTGTATGTGTAGCCTTCCCAGCCTTCCTCTAATGAATCACAGTCAGCACCTTTTATTAAGCTGATTCTAATCAAGGTGGTTTACTGATGTCAACGCTTGACATAATGAATTGAAGGATTCAGAAATCTGATCAACTTCAAAACCCACAAACTCAGACATTTTCACCTTGATAAAATAATAATAAAGATGCGATTGCATTTACAAGTGATGAAATCATCAACTGAACTTGCTGCCAATAAAACTCTGACATTTCTCTAATGCTGCCACTTTATCGGTCCAAAACATCCGACTCGATCCGAAACAAACCCATGCAAAAACTTACCAGACCTGAATAGACCCAAGGATAATTAGACCCGATCTGAATGCCATCAACCTGAGCAGACCCTTATAGAGAAAGAACACCTCAACTGAGGAGGTTATTGTGCCGTGGAAGGAGCACTTTGAGGAACTCCTGAATCCAAATGCTGAAAGCTCTGGGCGTGGAGGGGCTGTCTTGGATGACATGCCTCTTCAACATTGCGTGGAAGTTTAGGACAGTGCCTAAGGAGTGGCAGACCGGCGTGGGGGTTCGCCTGTTCAAATAGGAGGACACTAGGTGTCTCCTTATACAATCCATTAGTTCAGTTTCCCAACCAGTCCTAAAGGAGCGCCTGTGCTATGAGTTGTTGCTCCAGCTCGAACACGCCTGATCCAATTAAGAGACACGTTTCCATAACAGTGTAATTGGATCAGGTGTGCAGGTCTGGAGTGGTGGAGGAACACCGTGGTGTTACTTACACGCTGAGAGCGACGCTGTGATTGGAGTCAGATTGATGCTTTGATTCAGTTTGTCTGGGCTGGAGGACATCCTTCCAAGTCCCCTCTCAAAGCACGCTCTTCACTTTTGTTTTCATATGCCAACACTTTTCTTTCCACTCGTCCTCTTCCTTCTTCTCTGTGGGCTTTCTTTTCTTTAGAATGATTTGTTTACCCACAATTCCCCTGGGTAATTAGTGCTGTGATAATAACTGGTGTTGGAAACAAACACACCCACTCACTGAGCAGTACACACACAAACACACACACACACACACACACGCACATACACATTGGGATGAAAAACAACTTCTTTGAGCTTAGTCGCATTAAGCAATGTTGCAAGGAGAGCAACTGCAAATCAGAACTATGCTTTCTCATATTTTATTAATTAAACACATTTTTATGAAGGTTTAACTTAAAAAAAACATACTGTAAGAAACTAATGCTGGTTGTCAATTCATTATTACTGTTAATTAACGTGAAGGTGTTGATATGATGATATGACCATACTGCGTTATCGTTTCACGTAATTTAGTTGGAATTAATAATTCCAACTAAGGCTACATTTACATTGCTATGTTTTGGATTTTAAGCGGAGTTTTGAGCCAAAAGTATTTTTACCTCCAGTAGAATAACTAATCTGGTTTAAGCTAACACGCCCAAGCCTCATATTTCATGAACATTCTCGTATACTGAGCAGCTTAGTCTCAGAGAACGAGACGTCATGACCCAATCACGCGGCGAAACATTGGCATCAGTGTTGGTGTTACCAAAGGTCTGAATTTGCGGCTGTTGAGACTGCAACACAACCCCGGGGATTCCAAACCAAAACGGGGTCAGAAGTGTTTTCAAATGTCTCCGGTTTAAGGGCTCTGAAACGCCAGAGCAGTGTGTAGGCAAGGTGTAAATGTAGCAAAAGATAATGTTTTTTAAACCAAAATGTAGCAATGTAAATGTAGCCAAAGTTGTAATTAAAAACATGAGTTGAAGAGCGTTGTTGAACAGTTACGTTCATTAAATATCGATTTGATCATTTAATGTGATTGTTGCATACATTTGCCATATGAATGCCATATATATATATATATATATATATATATATATATATATATATACATATATACACACACACACACACACACACACACACACACACACACACACACACACACACACATTTGGACCTGTCTTGACAAAAGAATCAAAAGTGTGTTCACTTTAACCTGACAAGGCCCTCTAGTCTGTCAGAAAAAAGGTCTGAAGTAGCGTAACATTATGATGTCACTATAAATCCTCAAAGGGAGGAGATCTGGGTGGATGGATGGGTCAACAACTCTTGGACATGGGAGGCCACTTCCAGTTTTCAGCAACAGTCAACTTTATTTTCTTTTAAACATGAATGCAATTGCTCCCTTAACTCAAACAAGGAGTTTTTGTGCTTAAATTGAACCAAATCTCAACTGTAGCGATGGCAGATCAGAAATCAGTCATATGAATAGTTTTGATAAAGGTCTTAACTATTTTGGAAGGAAGTGACAAACAACATATTTTTTTACAGGTTATTACAGGTTGCAAGAGGTGGAATTACACTTGTGTACGGTAGTTCCGACAGGGAACATTAGACGGATGTGTTGTACATTGTTTTATCATTAAATACCTCTAAGTAATTGTGTTTACATTCTTTCATCAATGTAGAGTAATGGTAAGGAAGGCTTGTCTCCCTACTGAATAGGAGGCTTAAGTGGTGTTTGCATTTTTTCCATTCACTTTGAAAGTTAATTGCAACAAGCAAAAGGTGCAGTGGAAATGACAGATGTGTGTTAGTGAATAGGTGAATACTGAGGCTTTCTTCAACCTACTCCTGTTGACACCAACAATCTCCAGCAGTATCGGAAACTTGTAGGAGAAAACTGACCCTCTGGTCTCCACATGGTATTTTTGTAGTCAACACTGTAACCCATTGATGCACAAGTAAATGTAGATAAATGTAGCTTCAGGCTGTCAGTCAGTCTCTTCAACTTATGCGTCCTGAGAGTCAGATCTTGAAAGGAGAACTTGTGGTCTCAGAGTCATTCAGCAGCGCTGCCCGGCCAGCGAGGTCACAGGCCTGAACTGTCAGTGTATTGTGATGCCATTCATTCAGCTCTCTTTAACAAGACACAATCCTGATTGCCAGTGGATTAAAGGCTTTGATAAATTACAACAGTCCAAAGGAACAGTAATTATTTCCAACAGTTAATTGTTGTATTATAGATATGCTTCTACTGGGAAGCTCCCAGTGGCTAGCAGTCAATCTGTGGTAGCACCAGGCAGCGCTAGTTGCCAAGTGTTGTTATTAGTGCAGCTTTGTGTAGTGCCAAGAGAGGAGATTGCTTTTCCACCTCTGTTTTTAAGTTTCTTATTTTTAGGTCTTTAAGGGACAAAGTCCTGCCTGTATGACTTTAGTATGCTTTTGCGCAGGATGTTTAACATGTTAATGGGCTCCTCTCTATCTGATTACGGCTGCTATTCAGGCTAGGATGCATGCATGTGTGTGTAATTCCAAAGATAACAGTGTGCATGCATGTGTGCACTTCCACTAAATATCTGCAGAGCACTGAGAAATGAAAGAGGGAGAAAAAAAAGAAGAGGAATGCTAAGATAAGAGAAGAGAGAGAGAGAGAGAATCCCCTGCTGTTTTTCCAATCAGGAGGCGTCGTCGTCCTCCTCACTGGGTGATTTATTCTCTCTTCTCTCCTTCATGTCCCAATTTTCAACCCCACCCTCCATTTCTTTCATTCATTCTTTCTCCCAATGTTCTTTCTATGGGCAGCTTGTGAACATAGCTGTTTAGAAATGACGACCAACCACCTTCAGGCAGGCAGTGTTGTTAAAATGACTCACCTGTGATGTTTTCATCCAAAGTCATTCTTACAATTCACTTTTTCTCACTGAATTCAGTGGGGAATAAATGTTTCTTCTTCCGACGAGACTGAAAGAGGCCTTGGGATCAAACATCTTTTACTTTAAAAGCAGCATTAAATAATGTATGATCTCACTGGTCCAACATTAATAAGTGTTGGGCACTGCTTTTTGCATGCCAGAAAAGATCACCCTTCTTAACATATGAATAATGAATCTGGGGTTCAGGTCAAGACTCAATATACACTACCGGTCAAAAGTTTGGGGTCACTTAGAAATTTCCATTCCACTCCATTATAGACAGAATACCAGCTGAGATCAGTTGCATTGTTTTTTTTAACCAGGGCAGCAGTTTTCAGATTACATTATGTGCTTACATGATTGCAAAAAGGTTCTCCAATGTTTTCTCAGTTAGCCTTTTAAAATGATATCAGATTAGTAAACAGAATGTGCCTTTGGAACATGGGATGAATGGTTGCTGATAATGGGCATGTAGATATTGCATTAAAGATCAGCCACTTCTTTCTACAACAGTCAAGAACCCTTGAAAACTGCTGCCCTGATTTAAAAAAAACAATGCGACTGATCTCAACTGGTATTCGGTCTGTAATGGAATGGAATGGAAATTTCTAAGTGACCCCAAACTTTTGACCAGTAGTGTATATTATTAAGTTAATTTGATCCTGGAATGAAAAATATTAAGCACATTTAATCCAAATCAAAATCATGCTTACCAAAGAAGAACACTTGATTTGTGTGTGTGTCACTGCTATTGCCAATAAATAGAGCATTCATTCATTATAACCTTCTCTGGTTTTGTTGCTAACCAATCGTTTAGTCACATTTCATATCCCAGACAAGCCCCCCTGCACCTCCCTCCATTCATCCGCTAGAGCCACAAGTGTGTGTGTGTGTGTGTGTGTGTGTGTGTGTGTGTGTGTATGTGTGTATGTGCATGCATGCATGCGTGCGTGCGCGCGCAATCCCTCATAGCTGCGTATTGATGCCACCCAACCCTGCCTTCCTATGTTAGTGTGTGAGTGGATGTGGTAGAGCATGAGCTATAGCACATTATATGTTAAATTACCAATGAAAGTGTGTGTGTATTTCGCTCTGCCACTCTTGAAGTCCCCACTACAAACCCAGACACCCACCCACCCACTGACCCCTCCCTCTCAGCGCTGGTTGGTTGCCACGGCTACAGTGTCGCCTCTCTTCCTCATGTTGCTATGAGACTCGGACCGACAGACCTGAGCTGAATGACAATGTGTCTGTGGCTCTGGCAAAAGGCCCACAACAACCAATAAGAGACGGTCTAGACAAACACTTCCCAATCTGGGGTCTGGGGACCACCAGGGTGATTGTTGGCAGGAGTCTCCTCAGCCATATGAGGGGTAGTTTGTTAACACTATTTATATCCTCAGCCATTGTATACTAAATTATTATGAAAGTTCCTTTATATAATTTGATAAAAATCTTGCTCCAAGAAAGGAAGATTGTTGTTATACAAGGGCTACATTGATCAATATTGTTTATATTAACAATGGATAAATGGATGTATAATGTGAAAGGTGCTTGTCATAGTGACAAATCCACAAAAAAAGGTCTGATAACCCAACTGCCAAGTGTCAGACAGACAAAGAGACTAACTGGTAAAAAGAGTGGAACATGTAGCAGCTGAAGAGTTTTTAGATATAAATATTGCTTGAGAAATTTGCTGAAATATATATTTTTTTCATCTCAGGCTGCCTTATATACTTGCTGTGACTCAGTAGTGCATTTTTTCCCCCAGTAAGAATAACACCTTTATTCAGTGCTGAAATATGCTCCGCTGAAGGCACTGGTGACCATGGAAAAGAGTTCTGACACATGAGCCAAGCTGATGTGGGTGGGTGGGTGAGATCTTTTGGGCTTTGTGTAACCAGAATCAAGCCGTTTTTTTTATCTATTTAGTTTGTTGTTTATGTGCATACAGACACAGAGAGTGTCAGGGAAGAATGACACAGCGAGACATACATCAAAGCACTCAACAGTGTGGTTCTAGAAGTGAAAATCCCATAAATTTTTTCCATAAGGATTTTGGCTGCAACCATGTTAATGTTTACTGCACCCGTGAACCCACGAACGGCTAGCGAGCTGCTACCATTAAAGTCTGTGATCGTTTATGTACACAGTCTTGTACCTTTACCTTTTTTGCCATTTTCCAAAAGTTTTTTTTTGCGCCAAATCCAAGGTTTTATGGTGACGATTCATCTGGTAGTTGGTTGGCTTGGTTCCAGACTTTGAACTTTTTATATAAGCATTTTCTGAAATGTCAATGGAAATATTGAATGGGGAAAATCACTTCCGGAACCAGAGCCATTCAAAAAGAGGACGGTCACTGTTCAGCTCTATACGTTAGGCTGGCAATAGGTCATCTAGAGAAGACTCTCATCACCACGCCCCTTGCACCAACAATACATCCAAAAACTTTTTTCCCCTGCCATGTCCTAAAAAAAGATCCTGATAGGGCCTTTGGCTCCAGGCTATAGACCAGACCGGCATCACAGAGGCTCCCTTGCGCTGTCACATCAGGAGAGAAACAGGAAAAAGCTGAAAAGCTGTCATGTAGGGGGGTAATGTAATGGAGAATTTCCCGCTGAGACTTGAGGCTCATAAGATAACGTTACGTGAATATTCACAGTCAGTGTGGTAAATCGCTAAATGATTCTGCTGACAGTTCCTACTTATGGAAAGCTAACGTTAGCTAAAATAAGTGCGAGGCCGTCAATCCCACTCCCTACTGCACGTTCTGCCAACCTGAACAAACTGGAACTTACCTGCACATGCTCTGGGAGTGTGAACAGGTGCATGAGTTCTGGAATAAAACAACATCAATAATATCTGATGTGATAGGATGTCGACTTCCTACTGACCCGATTGTTGTGTTACTTAATGATGACTCTAAATTTCACCTGCATGGGAGACAGAAGAAAGTTTGGCTAGCCGGCTCGACAGCAACCAAGAAAATGATAGCTCAGCGCTGTCCCCCACTCGCTCGTGGTTGGCATATTTTCTAGACGTGATCATGCTTGAGCTCTCTACAGCAAGGATTAACAAAGCCAAATCATCGACTATAGACCTGTGGAAAAGCGCAGCAGCACGGGTATCCGTTCTGGTGACCTCGGTGTCACAAGAAGTAGAGGAGAGTGACTAAGCAAGATGTGATTCTTTTTTTTTTTTCTTTTTTTTTTTTTTCCTCAAGGCGGCAGAGGGTGGGGGTGGGAGAGGGTTTTTGTTCTTGTTCAATTGTATTTGTCTGTTCAGTATGTTAAAAATTAAAAAAACAATAAAAATAAATAAGTGCGAGGCTACTATTACCAGTAGCGGTTACAGCGGTCGTCTCAAACAGTTGGTTAATTACAAACAACACTTTGCAAAACAATAGCCGGGGGGAGAATGAGGGGACATGACGGCGTCGACCTTCATTTATTAAGGTATCGTGAACGCTCAGGTTCAGACAAGATACAAATAAAACATGATGTGATTTGTTTAACAAGAAATAAATCCATACAATTGTAAAAATTTGTATCCAAACACAAGTCAAATTGCATTGACTTCTATGGGATCGCCTGACGTTTTGCAAAGTACCCGTATGTACCAGTACCAGGGTGTATTCAGTCAATGTTGGGCTGCTCCTTCCTATGACTGGTCAATATTGGCAATTAGCAATATTTATTGGCAGCTTGACAACAATAAAGGAAATGTTTTGTTTGTATTTTATTCTATTCAATTTAATTGTTCATTGAAGCATTTTGTGTATATATATATATATATATATATTTATTATATTATTTATAATATATTATTTATTTAACATAATATGACCCATATCTCTTTCTGTCTGTCTCCTCAGGAACTGTTTACAGCGGAGTGTAAGTTTAAGGAGTCGGTGTTTGAGAACTACTATGTGATCTACAGCTCTATGCTCTACAGACAGAAGGAGTCGGGCCGGGCCTGGTTTCTGGGCCTCAATAAAGAGGGACAGGCCATGAAGGGAAACAGGGTTAAAAAGACCAAACCAGCTGCACACTTCCTGCCTAAACCTATAGAAGGTAACATGCATTTACACACACATGAACCAGGGATAATTCCTTCAGCTTCAATTATCATTTTTGGTTTAAGACCCAATTGCTTTTGTTTCCGTTTACTGAAATGTTCAGATGTTACATTTTATTCTTTCTTTTAGTTTTATTGGATTATAGAGTAAATACACACCTTTTCTTCACATCTTCGTTTCTTTCCGTCATTCATGCTTCCCTGACCTTCTCTTTTACACTTTTTCTCCTCCTAACTCTCCCTTTCTCCTCCTGTTTACTTTCTTTTACCTCTCTTCTGCCCTCTTTCTTTCATCAATTCCATATGCCTTTCTTCTTCTCTCTTCCCACCACTACTGTATCTCCTTCATCTCTCCTCCTTCCTTTCTTTCCTCCCCCTGTCCTCCTCCCTCTCTCCCATCCGCCACTCCTCTAGTTGCGATGTACCGAGAGCCTTCGCTGCACGATGTTGGGGAGGCGGTGCCTAAACTCGCCGGGGGCCCGCCTTCCAAAAGCACAACCAGCGAACCAGTGGTCATGAATGGAGGCAAACCAGTCAACAAACCTGACAAGGAGGAGACATAACCCCACCCCCCTTTTTACCCTCCCCTGGTCAACCAGAGACCAGGAAAAGCCAGACACTCGCCCCACTGCTGCACTCTCAAAAATCTAAACTGCAACAAAAGGTAACCAAACAAACAGCTAAAGTTTTGACTGGTCAGCAGTGGGGCCGCACGTCCCGCCCCACCTCTCTCCCTATTGGACGGATCTGGTGTTGTGGGGCAGAGCCAGAAGGACAGAGCACTGTGGCTGGTGGCGGGGGAAGAGGAGGATGAAGACCGTAAAGTCAGGCCAATGCCAGCCAGATATTTTGGAAATTTGACAGTGGCATGCCCTCATAGTGGGAGACAAAATGACTTCAAAACAAATATAAGCAAAACAAACAAAAAACAGAAACAAATGTCGTCTTCACCGGTATTTTTCTGTGACAATCTGTAAGAATGATGCCCCTTTTTCCTCTCCTGATAGTACTGTTTTTTTGTTGCCAGGTATGCTTGCTTGCTGGTGGCTACACACGCACATTCACACAACTCCCAGCCAAAATCGACCACTTGGATTCAATCTTTGAGTAAATGAAGAACAGATTAAAAAACAAACATCAGACAAAGAGAACTCTTTAAATACCTGATGATTCAGAGGATGCTCATTCATCAATTAAGATTTGGCACAGGGCATTCTGTACTGAGCTTACAATGAAATGCACTTGAAAATGGCCCTGTGCGTTAAAAACAAGGCAAACACATCTTATAACCTGTCCCTAGTTCTAGTCACATACTATGTAGCTGTTAAAAAGAGAGATACTACATAGCTTAAATCATGTTTGTCTTTTCAGTGTTCCTTTATTATATATTTGTTGGGTGGTGTATTATTCTGTACACAGAGCACTAGTGATTATCAAGCTACATTGTTGTACATACACTAAACAGATTTTATTGTCTACCTATCTGTCTAACAAGTTTTTTTCCTGTCTCTTTCTTAATTCTATGATTTCCACATCGCTGACACGTATAGCTCAGGAGAAGAGGTGAACAGTTGACATGCCAAGCGAAGACTTTTAGTATCAAGTTGCTCAAATTAGTGTGTAGCTGAGTGCTGAAACCACAAATTCCCTGTTTGGTTTGTAGCATGGACTAAAAGAACGATGCGTCTCCACTTCCTCCCACTGTTCAAAAGTGAAGCCAAAATATCCCGGATACAGGTGCCGCCATCTTGTTATTTTGGAGCCAGAGTCTGCACAGTAGTGATCGGGCAGTGGAGCCGCGGTATCGAAGTCCCGCCCATACACCCGCCCCACCAATCGCGAGTCAATCACAGCTGTCAATTATGACGTTTTAACTAATTAAAACCAAACTAATCAGAACAATTAACACAGACATCAGCGTGATAAGAACTACCTAAACTTACCGAAACCATTTTTGGGAAAAATGTATTTGACGTGTACTTTGACTTTTTAGTTTGGCCCATGTCTAATCCACTAGTCTTGCTTTGCCAGACCCTCCTCCAAAGCACGCTGGAGGAGAGTCTGGCTACTCCACATAGCACCGGAGAAAAGCCACGGTGCTGCTGCAAAATAGGCTCGGAAGGAACTTGTTTGGTGGAACGTTTAAAAGTTGTTTTAGTCATGCAACAGAAAACTCAGATTGGACAGATAGTCTAGCTAGCTGTCTGGATTTATCCTGCAGAGATCTGAGAAAAGGTTAACCACAGTCCTCATAAATCGACCGAAGTCTAAAAAGCCAACACAAAGGAAGCCCAAGGCAACGGATATCCGGCCTTGCCAACGGAGCAATCCCGGAAGTGGAACGTTAAGGATATAGACTACTAATCCACTAACGTGGAGGTGGCGGGATTTTTGACCTATACTACAGCAAGTCACCAGGGGGCGATTGAGATATTTTGGCTTCACTTATACTGTACAGTCTATGCATCAACCCCTAGTTTGTAGCAACAGGGAGTGTACAGGAGGCATGCTGGTGTCCAAGCAGCATGGTAGCAGTCAGTGTTTACATGGAGTAGCGGATATTGTAGAGGGTCAAACCTCAAGAGCAGTCAGATGGCCTCGTAGTACTTTTTCTTGCTGTTGCCTTTCCAAGTACTTGGTTAAAGTACCAAGAAGTTAAAGGTAGTAATGAGGGTAATAATTAACAGGGTAAATGACGTTAAAGCCACTGTGTGTAGAATTTTCCGGCTTTTTAGACAGCCATGCACGTCACCCGCACCCGAGCAAAGTAACTAATAACTAAAGCTGTCAAATAAATGAGGTGAAGTATGTAATATTAATATCAATATATTTTTCTCTGAAATGTAATGGAGTAAAAGTATAAAGTAGCATAAAATGTGTACCTCAAAATGTAAGTAGGTACAGGCTGAATATAAACGTGGTTACTTTCCACCACTGGATGCAGATCTGATCACAGGCATATTCATTGCAGGAGGATTTTTTGTGTGTGTGTGCAATACAATTACGCACTGTGGCTTTAAATTATCCTATAAAAGCAGTTAAAGTTACTAAAAAAGTATTTGAAATGTGGTTTCTGTAACCACCGAAAACAAATGGCACGCATTGATTGCAGTGTCAAATCAATCTACAGTATGGCTTTGTGTAAAAAAAAAAAAATGTTTAGTGTAAAACTAAAGGGCAGAAAATCAAATGCCTTGAAATGAAATTACACCAAATATTCCCATTCCCATGCTTTGCCCTCTCACTGTGACAGTCAACATGGCACCAATCTGTTCTGGGCTTGAATCCTGTTCGACAGCCAGGCTTTCTGTTTACTCGTCTTTCTTAGACAGCAAAACTAGATGCCAATTAAATCCTTGCAAAGTTACACCAGTAGTCCGTCATATCACTGAGGAGATATTAATACTGTGATCCCCCACTTTCTATTAGTGTCAGAGACAATGAGGCAGACAAAAATTAATATATTCAGTAAGAAACCGAAACTGTGCATCACTCTTGCTTTATGTCCCAATTTTGGGCAAAGTTAAAATTTTAATCAGATTCTGGAAACACTGTCATATGTGCTGAAGATGAATGACCTCCACTGACATTCCCAAGACTACAAAGAAATAACAAAGCAACCGCCCTAGAATAAAAACAAGGCTGTATGATTAATCCTCACAGTTGTTCCGACATTAAACAAGCACCTTCAGCTTCAGCGACAGGTGTGTGTGTCTGCGTAGCAGGTGAAACTCTGCACTGCTGCACACGAGTGAAGCCACTCTAACGTGTTTAAAGTTGTCACGCTGTGTTGTACTGTACAGAGGATACACTTCGTTGCTGAAGAGACTGTGAACATACAAGACGGCTCACAGTGTTTCTAATTGGCCGTTCTCACATTTGGTTCTCACACACACACACACCACATTTTTCTCTCCTCAGCTCTCATTACTTGCCTTCATGTTCAGATATGTGGCTGGCCATCTCACATTACATGAACTTATCTAGTCTAATGTGCCCATCCTTAATTACTGTTTTGAAGAAAAATATTTGAGATTACTGATTACAAAAAGGCAATTCATTAAAGCCCAAATGTAATTGAAATGTGTGTGAAATGAGAGATTTAGCATTTTAAGTTTCTGCATAATCTTGATGCTAAAAATCTGCAAGTGCACGTAAAATGTAATGCTGCTGTTGTATCATCTGAACCTTTTTTTTTTTTGCTGGGTAGTGCTGTAGATTCTGGCTATGCGAGTGCCTCTCATTCCCAGCCTAGCTCAAGATGTGAGATCCAGGGCGGCTGTAGATTTATGCTAAATGCTCATCCTTCCTGGGTTCCGGCAGGGCTTAGCCAAGATTTCCCAAATTCTCAAAGATCGCTTGACTTCAGCTCTGTCCTGTCTAATGTTACTTAGGCAAAGAGGAGTGATGGTGATGAGGAAGATGTCTTTCAACCAGTGTTGTGCTTGTCTCACGTCAAAGAAATGTGGATGTAACATAATATTGTCGTGTCACACTAGGGGTTATTAGCAAAATGGTAAAAAAAAACAACAACCTGACAATCAGGTCTGTAACCGTCCTTTTTATGTCTTAATGTACGCTGTGTTGTCTCAGCTGCCTGTGTCTAAGAAGCCACTTTAATTACAGTATAGAGTGTGATGTTTTTGTACTGCCTGAGCAAACATTAGGAGATACAATCGAGACTCCAAGGACAGTTACTGCTGTTCACTGAATGATTATTAAGCAGCTAATGTCTACACTGCTGGCAAAAGAAAAAGATTGACTTGGCAAAATAACCAAATCTTCCTCCATTCAGAAAGGCCCAGCTTGTTAGGTTAAAAGTAGGGTTCACATCCTGTGAAAGCAGCTACTGAAGATCTGTGGCACATGCTTAAGAATGAATGACTGTTGAATCCAGAGAAAAAAGGGCCACTGGTTTCCTGGCTGCTGACCAATGACACTGCTACAATATTGTTTCTAGGCTGGTAATCGCAGTTCCTGGTTTAAACAATGAAGGCGCAATTACTGTCAGTGTGTCCTGAGAGATTTCTCTCCACTGGTGGTTAGCCAGGTACCAAGGCTACAATTACGAGATATCTAACAGTGGGCTCTGCACAGGAAGACAGCAGCTGATTTAATTAGAAGTGAGCAATCACAACAACCTGGGTCACTTTTAATTTCCACATACAGGTAGCACACATGTTCTCACGGCAGGTACACATGTAGCCATCTTACTCTGTCCTGCATGATCTGTAGCTCTGAAACCAGAAGGCACAAAATGGACACAAGACAAAATAGGACAAAAAAATAAATAAAATGCTTTTGTAACCTGACCACTGCAGTACAGGTGCACTTTAGAGACACAGGAACATGTAGTGGTTAGCACTGTACTCATGATGTAGCTGGTGTCCCTCAGGTTTTCTTTGCCGTTTCTTTTTTCCATTCCACTTTATTCCTCTGACAAAAGACTGCCTTATTACATCTGAATCAAATGAGAGCGTAAACGCGCTGTCCTCCCAGCTGTTTCTTTCTCTGAACACTCTCATCCCCCCCACACACACAGCACACACACTTTATCCTATTTTAAGTTTCAATTATCCTTTGATCCCCAATCTTCTGTTCACTGTAACTATGCTAGCTTTCGCTCTCTGCTCGTTTTGTAATCACACAGCCATAGAAATTATCACACCAACTCTTTTCTCCACCTCTCACTGTTTGGACTGTTTCCCACTTGTTGCATGGTTTTTTAAGAGAGGAAAGCTGACTGGGGCAAATGCATGTGGTAATTTAGGAAATGTGTTATCAAGACAAAACAAACATTTACAGCGTAGCACCAGTAAAACGTTGCATCTGGCTCATCTCTGCCTTCGGTTTGCACTGGTAGATATTTGTGTCATTGTTTCTCTGTGGCATCAGAAGCAACTTACAGAGACATATTGTTTTTGAAGCATAATCCATCATTCCAATTGTGAAGCAAAGGAAGAATCAATCAAAATTACTTTATATCACTAACATTGTTGCACTAATGCATGTCTTGCGTGAAATACTTTCAGCAGAGCATCAATATTTAATTCTGGTGGCTGAGAGCAGGAAAACTATAAAAACGAAAAAAACAGGAACAAGTAATTGTTTGATATCCTTTGCTGCTTCTTTTAACAATGATGGATTGAGCTCAGGAAGTTATTTTGGATGCTGATAGACGTAGAAATAGTGAGTGGTAACCAGTCCTGATCGAGGACTATAATACTACACTCAGTAGAACGGTCTCAAACATACAAACACGTCAGTTGGTAGGCCATCTTCTTGTCACTTTTAAGGTGGGCAAAAAAAAAAAAAAGTCAAAAGAAAGATGGCGCAGGTTTTCTTCCTCGCTCACCACTGTTAGTGCCGCCACCGGTGGTCAGATGCTGTATTACTGCAATACCGGAACTGCACTCCAGGAACATATTTTTTTACATGGTTTGTATTGACTTCAATGAAAAAATCATGACATGATGCTGTTTTTTTCCTACCTTTTAATTCACTAAGAAGATTTTGTACCATCCAGTGAGTTTGTATTTTCAACATTATTCCTGTAACAAATTCCAGGAGCAGCTGTGTGACTAAAATGTCTGGGTTTTATCCTTAAAATATATAAGGTCACAGTCCTGGAACAGGTCTAATGGAAGCTAGTGCCCACATATAATTACATGTTCTGTCACAAAGTGAGACTGTGATTAATTTCAGGACGGAAAACACCTGGTGTGTATTACTAATGCAAACCATGCCAGCTATGAGCCAAAAGCAAAATGTTACTGGTGCTAACCTTAAAGGAGATTACTCTGTCTGTCAGTAAATGTACAGTTACCTTTACATACATATTATGCAAACAGTTTGTCTGCACTGTACAGTTTGTGTCCAATCCATTGTATACACACAGAAAACAATATTGAATAAAGGATTTATAGAAAGGAGGCGTGACTGGACTGAGTGATCAACTGATTTACTGCACATGTCGGTTTCATCTATTTATTTTATATTAATGAATGAATTAATAATATATATCATTTTTTTAATCGATTCATCCGTTAAGCATTAGCACTTTCACTTACAGGTTTACAATCATACCATTCATCCTTTTTGTTGACCCAAGGGTAGGCATTATTTTCAGCCATTTCAGCAGCAAAAAGTGGCTAAATTTAACAAAATAAAAGAGAGAGGCTTTGTGTTGCTTTAATCTATGAGTATTTCATCACTGATCAAAAGGACCAGAAACATTTTAGAAGAAGCAAACACAAAGTGTTTCAAATGAACTTGAGTAATATATTTAGGCCTAACTGAAGCCTCAGAGACACAGACACACAGAGAAATAAAATATAATGGGAGCACCATTAAAAAGCTCCACTATCAGCCAGACATGTATGGAGAGAGCTGTGGAGACAGCTCGGCACACACATTCAGACAGGTTGACAGGCAGGAAGAAAAACACACACACAGACATCACACCCGCACTCCTGGCCTCCATGACAGATGAACTAGCAAATACTGTAATTAGGTGGATGTCATTAAAATTTGCTTATGTAAATGTAATGTAAATTAGGCGTACTTTGAAGGGCAACATGGTGTTTAATTAGCAAGATGGCGGTTAAAAAGAACTGTAACTTTAATTATATCCACTGGCATACTTCATCTCATTCAAACTGATGATCATTCTAATGTTTTTAATCACTTGTTAAAGTATTAAGACTGTGGGCTGGCATCACGCCTCAGTTATTCTTCCTTAATATGTCTTTCTCCTGTCATTGTTTGTCGTTTGAAGTATTTAGTTTGATCTGTTCAGCTATGTGCTGTCACATCTTTTTATTAGCCTCCTGCATAAAGTTTGGTTTTTACTTTCTTTCTTCTTTGTCATTATATTGCACTTGTGTGATTCATCACTCTGCAGACAAATTCAATGACTTTAATTTGAGCAAAGTGCTGTTTAGAATAGCTTCAGCTGCTCATTTGTAGTTTTTCCATGTCTGTGTATCCGTTACAAATTATATGCTGCATAGGCCTTATCATGGAGCTATTATAAGTCGTTATCTTTTTCCGTGTAAACATCCATCATATACATATACATCCTCTCCAGACCGTGTAATTGATCATTGAAGAAGTCAAAGACAGGATTCCAATCTGTGTAGTCCCTCTGTCAGCAGAGTCTATTGTAACCCTTCAACACAGTCTGTGTGAACTGAAATAGATACACAGCTTGTTAAGGCCCTGTACTGTAATATCAATATTAAGATGTTTTCTACTACTCTCTCGAAGAAGAAGCCAATGGGCCTCATTCACCAAACGTTCTTCAGGACAAATTTGTTCTTAAACCCCACTTATGCAGTTTTCACGAAGATTCTGGCATTCACCAGTGTTTTCTTATTTGGGATCTGTTCTTAGGTAAGAACAGAATCTACACACACTCGAGCAGTCTTACACACAATTGAGAGCTGACATGTTTGCGCAAAGTAGGTAGTTATACCGTTTTCGTCCGTTCTAATTTAAAATGTAATATCTCACTCCTTTATAATTTTGTAACAAGTTTGTGTTAATAAATACACACCACACTTACACTTCTGCTCATTTGTATAGCACAATTGCCATTGTTTATGAATTGTGCTAGGCCTATACAAATAAACTTGCCTTGCTTTGCCTTCAATTCACATCAGTATGTTAGCAGGGAACCTTACCATCCAATAATAAGTGATTGATCACGCTATTTATACGCCCCAAGTGTGCATATTTCTGCAGACTAGGACTACCCCACACAATGGCGTATTTCTTTTTGTATGCCTCAGATTTTAGATCAAACCATTTCTTTTTTACTTCATCAGTTCTGCGCCCTTTTCCGGATACAGCGTTCACTGCATGAGTAATTGCTGCTTTGTATCCATTGCTGACGCTATTAAATAAGATGTCTTGTATTTCGCCAACTTCTTGCAGCAGTACCTCCACTTCAGAATTACTAAAGTTTTTCTTTCTTTTGGAGTCGAGGCCTCCACCGTCTTTTCAACATTTGTGTGCACACAGCCCTGACATCTCATGCCCTTTTATGGGAATTAATGGGGCATTTACCTATGGAGCAACGGACACAAGCTTTCAATTTACGAAGACATTGGGATTCATCGCTGTAAGAACACACCTGCGAACAATTCTGCTGTTTAAGAGCACGTCATGAATCAGACATAGACTTTTCTTAGGAACTTTCTTAAGAACAAATTTAAGAAAAAACATAGGAAGATATTTGTGAATGAGGCCCATTGTTTCTTTATGGTTATCTTGTATAACAAATTTGTTGTTTGTTGAATCTACAATGCTTCCAGTCTTGATTTCTTTGGCTCTAGGCACTTGAAAATCCTGGCTTCAGCCCTGTTTTGGCTCCACCAAAGTGTGACTTGGCCAGAGCCGGTCTATGGAGAGCCATTTCACTCCCTATTAAGCCCCATTGTACCAAATTTGGTTGCAGTTCCACCAGAGTTCCACTGGGGGTGATCGCAGGCAGGTGGAAAATGAATGGGACTCTATGGAGCTAGACGGCTAAATTTGTCTCTTTCGCCTGATTGTTGAGAAACCTCAGATTTGATTGTAGTTTTTGCAAGTTCAACATGGATTATAGGTCGAATGTTGAATGAACGAGTACTTAAGTCCTTTAGATTTTTTACAGGTTGAGTCGTTGTTGCCCATAACACGCTAGCATTCTGTTAATGAATGCTGATTGGTCAGTGAAGGACTGATTACGACCAGAGATCCTGCTTGATGGCATCCGAAGCGGAACCAGAATGTCAGAGTGAATATTTCGGCGTGGTCTTTAAAAAATTAGCAAACCTCTTTCTAGCAGGTGTATTGACAGGGAGAGCCTAACCTGTCAGCTGTGTTGTCGATGCATCGAGAGAAAAAGGGAAGTGACTCAGAGCTTGCCGTAAAGCAGTATCTCTGGCCTTACGATGTGTATGACATCATTGACATTTTAAAAGGCTTTTTAGAACAAAAAAGCGACTTGAAAAAAATCTAACACCCAGCAGTGTGTATTTTCTTAGCCTCCCCATTCAAATTACTAGACAAAAAATTATATCCTGAGAAAAGTGGATTTTGAGGGGTATAGCTCCATAGACCTCCATTCATTCTGCACTCGCCTGTGAGCGCCCTCATATGGAACCAGAGTGGAACTGCAACCAGTTCAGAAGCCGGACTATCGAGAGAGTGGAAGTTCGCCCCTTATTAGAAATTCTCTGCCTTGACTCTATCAACTCTGGCCACCAGCTAAACTAAAACTCAATTATGCATAAAGCAAAATGGCTAAACAGTAATCTCTTATTAAAAAGCAGCCAATTATAGCCGGAAAGCAAAATGACATTTTGTTATCACATAACACAAAATGTTTCGATTTCCCGTCTTTTTGATTAATTTCATTAAAACAGTATTGAGTTGGGATTGTTAGTCCCTTATCTACCACAAATGCACACACACACGCACACTCACAATCACACACACAATCATACACACACACACACACACACACAATATGTGTTTGAGGTGGCTCACTTGAGAGCATGTTTCTGTCTGCCTCATTATCATCAAAGACAACAGGCGCTCTAGTACACACACACACACACACACACACACACACACTCTTACATGCACACACACATGCATGCATCCTTGTAGGCACATGCACACAAAGGCATGCGTCATAGATGGTTGTCATTGTAATCATGGCCACTTCAAGCCTCAATGTCTCCCCCATGGCTGCCACGTTTTTTTTTTTTTTTTTAATTGTCTCATGATCCAACATGTGATAGGAATGTCCTCTTCCCTTAGAGAGGAGTATGGGATTCTTGAAGGTGAAACATTAAAATCAACAACAATATGAGATGTTTACATAACAATAGCATTATGCAAGGCAGTCTGCGGTTTCAACCAGGCTGCTGTTAACATAGATATAAAACTTTTTTAATCTATGGCTGTCAATCACTCCGAAAAGGTTAAGATCAAACCTCTTGTACTTTTGTAATTACTCCTTTTATGTCTCATTGTCGTTAATTGACTTATGTAAAAAACGAAAATCCAAATATTTAGTGTTTCGTAAGGAATTCTTTTCATTTGATAATCTGAAATAACATTTGGATTGTCATGGGACACTACAAGTCTGCACTGGAACCTAGTATGATGATTATAAACATGAATAACATAATGCATTAATGCATATTTTTATGAAATTCCAACCATTCATTAGAATTCAAAATCAGGCTCTGATTGACAACCCGAACCTCCTCTGACTAATCAGTATAGTTGAAGGTCAGGGATCAGAATTGTACTGTCGCTCTTACTCCATCTCTTTTCCCTACTCGCTCTTCCCCTTTGACCCCCTCTCTTTAGTTTGCTCTTCTTTTCCTCTCCGCATCTCCTTCCAAAATTCTTCTTCTACTCTCATCATTACTCTCCCTTCGTTTATCAGTCCTCCTCTCCGGTTCTTCACAACAACAGAAAAAAAAAGGTTGATGAAGTAAGAGAGCGGGAGGAGAGAAAGGAATAATTCGTCTCTCAGGTGATAAGTGACATCTGATGGACACACACAAACACACAGAGTAGGGCAGGGCAGCATCCAGCCAAGCAAACACGCAGTCTGAATACTGATTAACCAATCAGAGCCCATTTCTGCCTGGCACCAGAGATACACGTTGGCTGCCATGGCAACCAAGAAAGCATCATAGCTAAAAAAAGAGAGGGAGGAAGTGCCTTGGTGTGTGTGTGTGTGTGTGTGTGTGTGTGTGTGTGTGTGTGTGTGTGTGTGTGTGTGTGTGTGTGTGTGTGTGTGTGTGTCTGTATGGCAGCCATTTTTCATACTTTATATCTTTCAAGGTGCTTTGAAATTAAAGCTGCTCTAATCAATATTTTAATATTAACAATGGTTGAATTGACAGTGTGATGTGAAAGGGATCACTTTCAAATCTGCAGTTTCCCCTGAGCTTTATGGAGCATTTCATTGGTTTTACAGCCTGCCTATTCAGTGTTAATATTAGACAAATTGATTAATGCAACTTTTAATTTAAGCTATGATGTTTTCACATGACATCAAGGCATTTGTAACAAGTCTTGTTCAGTAAATGTGATCAAGCCAGTTGCTGTTTTTATTCTGGACAGAGCTTTGGCAACAGTGTGTCTGACACACTTTGATGACTGTGAAACATTTTATTATCTGAGAGGCACTGAAAGAGAGAAAAGAGAACAAAATGAAAGACAGGGAGAGCCTTTGTCTTGCGGCTTTGGCAATATTGTTCTCAACTGTCATGCAAATGAGGAGCAGTGGACTGAGAAATGCAGGGAGAGATGGGTAGAACAGAAAGAGATATTAGTATTCCATATGGAGACAAGGAAGCAAGGAGTGTGCTTTGAATTCATTGTCTCATTGTGTGCACATTACATCTAAACTTTGTGAAGAAAATCTGGATTAGGTAACATCCACACTTTGTACAACACAAAACAATAATTTACTGTATACTACTGCTGGAAATGTCATTGCAGAGCATAGTAGAGCACAGAACTTCTGCATGTCACCACACAAACCGTTGACTTTACTCATCCAGTCCAATCAAAATTTAGGTTTCACCACGCTCCGCGGCCATGCTGCTGCTGGCACACATACACACACTAACAATCCATGAGTCATGGGGCGGTTTTCACAGTAATTACGTCCACTTGAAACCGCTGCGCCACTTATCGTCTCTGTGGAGCTGCGTCGTCTTTAGCTTGACCACCGCACTGATTGAGCGCATTCACTGTGTTCTAAAAGTGATCAAACAGGCAGAATGTTGTCATGTGTTGAGGGTACACAGTAAATCTCCCCATCAACATTTGTAGTACTGTCTGCTTGTGAGGATTCTTCTGCCAAAAAAATTAATAAATATGCACAGGTCAAGCCGTGAACTGTATAGTCAGAACAGAATAGACCACCAAGTATAAATTAACATGAACACTGTGTTTCACTCAGCCCCTTTGAGGCTCAGATCAGTCTGAATTCACTTTCAAAGCCTCAACAGTGAGCTGGGAGAACATGTTTAGGGATTATTGAGTGCTATAACAACCAAACAGTGTTATCCCAGGTTTAACCCTGGGCTGTAATATCCCTGTGTTAACATTTAACAAGTGTGTCCTTTAACATCTGGATTAGCGATAAACCGGGTATTCAGAGACTGTCCTCAGCATTATCTTTTGTTCAAATGTCTAAAACAAACTATGTATGTATACTGCAAAGGCAGTGTTAATCATGTCATGGAGGTTAGTTTACTACATTAAATAGGGCTTAATAGTAGGGCAAAGCATCATTCAGACATGCCAGTACGATATGCTGTTTGGCCCACAGTTAAAGCAAGAATATTTTACTTTATTGCACATGTTAACCGTTGGAAAACTAATGAAATGTCCCTTTAAACCACTAAAATGAGTTTGCATTGCCTTTATGTTAGGAAATCTGTGTGGAGGTGATATTATTAGACGGATGTATGGGGAGAACAGAGAAAAGGAGGAGTGGATTATTACAAGATTTTGAAGGGCACCTCGGCAGGTTTAATATTGAAGTTAGAAAGAAGCCTTTAATATCAGAATTCATAAATTTCATATAGATTTGATTTCCCTGGCTGGCTCTCTTATATATATATATATATATATATATATATATATATATATATATATATATATATATATAGGGTTGATCTCACTGTGGTTCCTTTGTGAAGAACTAGAAGTACCAGTGTAACTTCTGGGAACAGTTAATATTGTATTAGATATAGAAGACCATTGGTGTGAATGGAAAGAAGAAGAACCCAGCATGTTGGTTCATTCACAAAACAGTGAATTTTTAGACAGCGTCTTTGAAGTCCATGGTTTGAGAAAGAGTGGGAGAGAAAGAGAGCACTTCCTTTGGAGATTTCTGAGAATAGGCCATTTTATTTCTGTCTACCTCTTTCCGTGTACAGAAAGAGAGAAATGGACTGGAGCAGAGAGAGAAGGGAGTCAGCCAGACAGAGAGATCAATGCCCAACTGCAGCACATAGAGCAAGAAAAAACAAAGTGTTTTTCTTTGCTTTTAGGCAGCCGTAGGTGTGCAGGTTTGGTGACCTTGGCAACTGGCAATGGAGCAGAACATTTGATTTGTGTGTGTGTGTGTGTGTGTGTGTGTGTGTGTGTGTGTGTGTGTGTGTGTGTGTGTGTGTGTGTGTGTGTGTGTGTGTGTGTGTGTGTGTGTGTGTGTGTGTGTGTGTGTGTGTGTGTGTGTGTGTGTGTGTGTGTGTGCACGCGAACAGGAGGTCAAGATGTTCTAATGGAAAATCAATACTTCCAAATACACATCTAGAAAAGGCCGATTTTCTTTAGAATAAAGCTGTAATGTACTCCTTTTGAGCAATTAGTATATCCACCCAATAAACCTTTATTTAAGAAAAGCTTTTTACTGTGATGAGTCAGACAGTTTTGTCAGTTGATCATAGAGTGAGGCACGTCTGGCCTTCCAGCATTTTCACCCATGGGTGCTGCTGCCACTCAGCCATTTCAGCATCCGCACTAGGTAATTGTCCAGGTGTGTGCCAGCAGGTGTTACAGCAATTACTCTAAATTATAGGGAAACAAGAATTAAACTTTGTTAACCTGCTCTGGTTGACACTTTTCTAACCTCTCTGTTAAACTGTCCTGCCATAAGATCATGAGCTGAAACAGGGCTCCAGTGTGTGTCAGTCCACTAACCAGGTGGGTGGCGTTGAATAAGCAGGTACATTTATCACATCTTGTCTAGCTACATGTCACATTTTAACATCAATAAATCAATGCCGTGTTCATTTGAAGACATTAGTGTAATTACTGTTAACATAAAGTGGCCTTTCCTTGCACATTTTGTTCAGTCAGATATGACTGCTCAAAATGTACCATAACTGTGTACAACTTAACTTTACACCATAACACAGCACTGCTACTTCTGATTGACAGACTGCTGTTTCATACGTGTATGTATTCGTGCCACTTCATAGTGTTTCTGCCTTGCGT
Organism: Perca fluviatilis; assembly: GCF_010015445.1. Classification (NCBI taxonomy): domain Eukaryota; kingdom Metazoa; phylum Chordata; class Actinopteri; order Perciformes; family Percidae; genus Perca; species Perca fluviatilis. The sequence continues at coordinate 9,833,115 of NC_053135.1, forward strand.
TTCTGTCCATTGGAGCCATTGACTGCTAGGAGAGGCAATATTGATAAATTGGAAAGTTTTCTTGATGAATACTGACTCGTAACAACCTGAGTGCCTTTATAATCATGACGCTGAAAGAGTAATGCTGTAGTAACTCTTGAGTTGACAATGAATGAGTTTTTCAGGTCATTGCATCGTCATTATTTTATGCTTTATGGTTTATAGTTTATAGTGTGCTAACTTGCAGTGCAATGCTAAATGATATGTTGTGTTTAGGTGAAGTCCTAATGTATGTATTGGTAGTTAAGTTTCCTTAACATTAACATGTAAAAATATAAGAAACATCTACATAGTAAGCATAAAATGCTTCACAGTGTTAAGTTTTTTGCTGGATAGTCATATTTGCAAAGTGCAGCTGGGCTTTGATGCCATTGTAGCCCTACAGAATAATATAGCAAGTGTTCCCTACTGTAAGTAAAAATGTTGCATTACACGTATAGATTTTTCTTTTTATAATGTAATCTACATATAAACTACATTGGACTAGATAGAGGAATGATGATGGCATACTCTCTCACTTTCATTGCCTAAAATATGAAAGTGCTGCAGTATTTTCCATCAAGCATAAACAACACAAACACACCCTGCTCCCTCCCACGTCCCTATGTCTGTTGATCTGGCTCTCTCTCTCGGTTTTTGCTGTCTGTCAATAGAGGAGACGCTGGCATTTCCAGCCTGCAGACAGCTTCTCCCATCAGGCCTCATGACTGACGGCGGAACTCTCGTGCATGCGTATGAATACAAGTGTGCTAATAAACTATTCTTTGCCCGTCCTTTAATGCGTCCATCAATCCATTTGACCGTCTAAGCTCAATAAATATCTTTAAAGCGGCCACAGCTTGTGAATCTAAAATGTCACACTCAATAACTGAAATCACACTGGCTTAATGTCGATCAGCTGTTTGTTCATCCAGCACTTTGGTCCACTGCAAGATATCTCAACAACTACTTTACTAGATTCTCATGAACATCGGTATTGCTATCCATTGTGTAGTGGGTGATTTGGTGAACCCTGATCAACACTTTCTGATTATCTCTTAATTAGTTGTGATGAACAAACTGAGTATCATGTTCTACACACTTGACCTTATTGTGCAGCGTATTGACCAAAGAGACATTGTGTATAAAAAAAAAGAAACAGAATTGACCCCGGCCATCTTCATGACCTTTTTGAAGGTATTACACCTGGAGAGTTCAGAAGATGATTTGTCTCATGCACTTTACTCTAACTGCAAAACTGCATCATTCCCATATGAGCACATGCACAAGGTGGATAAACCACGGGCAGGAAAATGGCAGAGAGGGGGCAGTGGCAGTTAAAATGTCACACAGTGCACCTTCCAAAGGCAGGTAGTACGATTCCAGAGGAGGGAGAGGATTTGAAAGGAATAACAAACGTTGTGCTGTTCCAAAATTAGTTGCTGATAATGTACAGTATATGCAGTTGTTTCAGACTGATCCTTCTCTTAACATTGTAGATTGTGGGAAAGTTTTTTTAAAGGTGTTGTACATGACATGTATGGAGTCTGGAGTGTGCCACTGGAATAATACATTTTAAAAAACATAATAAAAAGAGCATTATTGTTGCCAATATGTCATATTTCCTTATATGGCTTAAAGATGTGTAAGCAGTGTTCCATCGGATTAGATAAAGTCCAAACCACAGAGCAGCAACAGGAGCTCTGATTGGCCAGCTGTTAAACTCTGCCCTCCCCCTCCCCTAAGAACAGCAAGTGGTTTAAAAATCTATGAACAGATTATAACTGGACACTTAAAAATGCCTACTATTATTCTTGTGCCAACTTTATGACTCCACAACTCAGACTATATAACATTTGTATCTTTCTGGATAGTCACTGCAGAATGTTTGACCAAGCGATTCAACAACAACCATGCTGCCTCCTGCTAAAAACTCTTGTTTTTCTTATCTCAGATGAGGGAACAGCCTTGTAGATACAGCACACTTTAGCCATGAGCATGACAAGAGACAACTTCCAGCCGAGACTGTCATGTCTCTCTGCAGCATGTTGACGGGCAGCTCTGCTGTCCTGTGGACACAGAGGAGCTACAGCAGCATCCACAACTGAAAATCATTTGATGGCAGCTCAGCTGGAACTGTTGACATGTTGTCTGTCCCCGTGTTTAAGACTCCCTCCTGTCTGCATGGTTGGCCGCCCGCAGAGATGGCCTGTTCTATTCAGAGTGATGACGTTTTCACATCAAGCAGAACTTGAGGAGGCATTTAAAAATGTAAGTGTTCTTTCTTACCGTGTGAAAGAGGTCCAGGTTTTCCACCCAAACCTACTGGCCTTTCTAGAGTAAACTTAACACAACATTTTCTGTGTGTGAATACTGCAGGAACCAGACAAAGTTTCACTACTTCAGCCAAGTGACAGAGAAGTGGCTGCAACAGCTAAGACTTGTCTCAAAGGAGCCGGGAGTGCCTGTGGATGGTACGGGTGTGAGACTTGCTTAATATTAAAAATGGAGAACTACAGAGCAAAGCTGTCAAGATGTGGATGTGTGGAGGAGTCAGGTAATGCAGAGGAGAGGAACAGAACAGAAAGAAGTAACCCTACCCTGCTGCAACATCAAGAAATCCAGCTGAGCTGAAGTGAGCTCATCTGCCCGGGTTTTTAAAGATAGATACGAGATGGAGAGATCCTCTTTGTGAGTCATTTTTGGTTTCCTATTTTCGCAGCATTTCATGTTTTGTCCCACGGTGTTCTTTGATATACTTCATTCGTAATAATTTCTGCTGTCAACAAGCACACGACTTGTGTTTACTGAGAGGAAATTACTCCAGTCCTGGCTTCTCTTCATGTGTTGCCAGCCAGGTTTTATACTGATGTTAGGGTTACATATTATATCGCAATAATTTCAAGCTTTCATTGACCATATAGTCGGTCTTTTTTATCCTGAGCTCTAAAGATCAATGTTTCGGGGCGCTGAAATTGTGCCAACAGTGACTAGGACAGCATGTAGTTATTAACAATTATCAAAATTGTGGGCAATCCATTTCAAATTCTCAGAGCAGTCAACAACCTGAACATAGACAAAGAGGCCAAGAAAGGCTTCAAACAACATGTCCACATGTCCAAGAAGCAAAGTACAAACTAGATAGATACAAACTTTCCGATTGATTAGCCACCACACAGAGGACCACATACAACATCAGCTATACAAAATAAGAGAGACGGTTGGTAACGGGATGCTAATTTTTAAGTTGACATGGTTTGAGGATGTCCTAAACTTCCCACGGGTCCTGGCCAGACTTAAACCAGGGACATAGCAGTTCCTAGTCTGTAGCCCAAAGTGTGGGATTTAGTGATTTGTATATCAGCGATATGTTCATTTCCTCTGATCAAATTTTAAAAATACCAAACTCCACATCATAATCAGAGGAAGAACAGCAACAAAAAGTACTCCCAATTAATTAGAAGGTCACTATTAGTGAAACTCTAACCTGGAAAACCACTTCAAAAGGTGAAAGTTTTGGGTTGGATGCGGGGACAATTATCCACCACTGAGAGTACTTTTCACACCTTGTTCAGTATTTGGGCAAACTATAAGACTACGATCTGCTGGCCTAATCAGCCTCATTAAAATCCCATACATGCAAATGTCCAATTAATGCTGCACATCTATCCTCAAGACTCTTGTTAAAGCAAACTCTGAACAAAGGAGGTGGAGGTCCCGGACACAATGCGAGACTTCAAATTGTGGCCTTCAAGGAGCAGAAATGTGAAGTTATAGCTCGGTTCTGTTGTGTTACGTGCATATTAAAGCGTTTCTGCATTGTGTACGATGTACGAAGCAAACTGTGGGTACAGCTGGCGCTCAACAGAGAGACAAGAGAGATGAAAAGAAATAACAAGAATTCATCCTTTTGATAAGATTCTCTCAAATACACCTGCTGCCAGAAATGCCATTAAATGTCAGCTGTCTGTTCCTGGCTTGACAACACAACAACACACACACAGACGCATTCTTTTTCTCTGTCTCACCTTAAAACAGTGTTAGAAGGTCGCACAAAAGAGGATCAGGACTCGAGTCAGTCGCAGGGAAATGAACCAGCCTTTTCTTTAATGACATTCACAGAGAATATAATGGGGAACAGTAAGAGGACAGAATGGCTGGCGGACTATTCTTCGGCTCGCATTCATGCATTTGAGGCATAGCTAATGCATGATGGGATATGACAGTTGGTCTTGTTGCTTTGTATCAGCAGGTCAAACAGAGATGAATAAAGCCGGCTGCTGTGGAAATGGGGCATGTGTCATCTTCGTGACTCTGTTTTGTGAAAAACCCCAAATTTAACCAGCTGTTTTTGTTTAACTTTAATGAGCCTTTCAGGGGATTAGTTAACACCTCTAATGTAAAAACTTTACAGTACTGTAATAAACTCTTAAAGGAATACCTTACAACAGGATAAAACATGTCGATAAGTGAGCTTTAGAGGTGCTGCTAGGCAGATTCTGTTACCTTGAGCCACAAAAAAAAAAAAAGCAAATAAGCGCATTTCCTAAAATGTCAAACTATTTTGTTTAATGTACCAAGAATTTTCAATTGAAATATATTGGATCTAATATAAGCCGGAAAATGTATTATTATTTTTTTTTTTTAAACTTATAGAAGAATATAAACTCCATCAAGGTTGCTAAAATCCCTTAATGTCCAGAAAGAATAGCCAACACATACCCTCAATGGTAGCAACGTGTATGGCCGTGGCAGGAAGTCCTCACTGTCAACTCTGTGTGACCTCGAGCCCTGAGGCTGGTGAAAGTGCAGATGTGGCAGTGAGGGGCAGCTGGATCTGTTTCCCAGGTATAAGTGAGGGTTCACTGCACAAGGGCACTGAGGTAGAAGACACAGTGTGACACACACACACACACACACACACACACACACACACACACACACACACACACACACACACACACACACACACACACACACACACAATTACTCATGATGTATTTGAAATACATCATGATTTATTTTAATGTATTTGAAATATATCATGAGTAGGCCTGATATAAAGAATGTTCACAAAGAATACAAAACATCTAACTTTGGTCAGCTTGGACTGTTTCAGAAGTACTAATCACTTTTAAGTACCAGAATGAGGACAGTCGGAGTTTACGTTTTGAGAGTAAAAAAGTCAAAAGTTTTCTGCAGGCTGCTAACAGTAAGTGAACATGTCCGAGGCTTTCAAACGCTCTCAAGACCAGTGACACCTGCAAAATGAACTGATACCAGGTCAGTTTGTCGGGGAGGTATTGCTCAAAGGTCAGCAGAGCAAAGCTATTTCTGTTGAGAGAAAATGACATGAGGGGTGTTGGGAATACTGGGAAAAATGTCTTGTGTGGTAAGAAACCATTTCGATGTCATAGACAAACACTTGTATACCCTTATAAATATATCACATACAGACAGTGCGGAACGGAAGGAAGGAAAATAAGATAGAGGAAAAGAAAAAATGAAGATCCTGGTATTCTGTCTGTTCCGGCTGAGCAGTCAGAACTCTGTCTCCCGGTACTCCGGCTTTCCAAATTGACAATTTTCTCAAAGTGTTATCCACAAAGAAGAGAGGTTGTTATATATCGGCCAGAAGAGATGTCTCTCTGGACAAATAAACAACGCACATGTACACAGAATGCACATTTGCACCATCGAACGACTGGGTGAATCGTTACAATAATCGTTTTTTGAGATAGAAATGAAGGCAGACAATATCTATTTTTGTATGACAGGACTTTCACACCTTCCTTTCCCTCCTGCCTCTGCGTTGTGTGAATATCTTCCTCCGGCATCCAACAGCAAGTGAACAAGGGAAACATTTTCATTAACGACAAACATCTGAATTACAGCAGCTCCACAGAATAACTTAATGTCAAAACAAAAGACACTGAAATGATTTTGTATACTAAACAGCTTTTTGATTGCAGTGTGTGTGTGTGTGTGTGTGTGTGTGTGTGTGTGTATAAATGTAAAGAGAAGCTGTAACTCCCTCTAGTGGTTCTCCTCTTGCATAGTTCAGCCTCAAGTACACACAGTATAAACCTAACACCAGTCTGAGTACACAATCCAATTGATTATATTAAAACATGTAGAAGATTATTGACCTGAAAATACTTGAACTCACACTTAGGTCCCAACTGTGCCAGCTCCATTTGCTGTAATATGTGTGTGGAAGATTCAAAACGCCAGTGAGTGGCCCTTTGAGTTCAGCTTATTTTGTGAAACATACTAAAGTAACTACTGTTACTAAAAGTCAAGACTGTCTATGGAATCAACTTAATGCAGATGCAACCTCAGACTTGTTTACAAAGCAGGGATAATCTAACTAAAAAAAGCTGTTGAGTTGCATTGTGGGAAATGTAGGATCCAGTGTTTCTGGGGACTGAAGATCTCAATATCTCGGCCTCTGCTACTTTAATTTAGACTGTTCTTGTTTTAATCCATCTTTCACACAAGTCCACCAAATTTATACAAGTGTACTATATTTCTGAAGTAGCCCGTTAAGTCATTACTTTTAAAACAATTAATTTAGTAGTTAATAAACAAGTCTTGAAAGCTTTGAAGAACTTTTTGACAGCTCAGATGAGGGGAAGAAGACCAATAGTAGAACTAATGTGGGCACCCGGATAGCTCAGTTGGTAGAGCGGGCGCACATATATAGAGGTTTACTCCTATACGCAGCGGGCCGGGTTTCAACTCTGACCTGCAGCCCTTTGCTGCATGTCATTCCCCCCTCTCCCCTTTGATGTCTTTAGCTGTCGTGTAAAAATAAAGGCCAAAAATGCCCCAAAACGTTATCTTTAAAAAAGAAAAAATTAAATAAATAGAACTACTGTTCAACTCGTTGCAGATGATATTGCATTACTTAATTTATGATATTGTAAAACAAAAGAATTGAATGTTCAGTAGAGATTCATCTGGAACGTTTATCTTGAAATGATCAAACATCATCACTGATGTCTTGCCTGTAGGGGGCAGTAAGTTCAAGCAAATAGACTTCGACGCAGAGACCGAGCTGCACAGCTCCACCAGCACTGATGGCAGTAAACACAGCAGAACACACATTAATAAAAAAACATTTTAATAAAGAAGCAGGATGTTTGGTTTCCCTATATTCTATTCAGTATGTGCTATAGGCCTACAATGTAGAGGACAGACAGGGACAAGACAGTGCTGAGCCAGGTTCAGTTTGACGTTTCACTTCACTCTAAATCACAGGAGGAGCGCAGATAACAGTGACCAGATGCAGCAGCGGTTTCTTTCATTGACAATAGAAATTAAAGACAATCCTGGAACATCACTGCACCCCTGAAGTAAATATTTCCCCGTGAACACGTTTTCACTGAAGAAACTTACGTTTTACAGAAATGTCAAAAGCTAATCATTTTGATACAGGTTTATTTTCGGAGTTTAAAGTTAGTTTTTAGCATGGGACTCTATAATACTACATTAACCGTATCCTTTAAAAAATGCGTGTGATTTCTGTTAATTTTATTTTTTTTGCTTTTAGAAACATGACCCAGGATCAGAGCTCCAACAAGGTGAGATCAACGCTCACAGCTGTTTATATGGAAAGGATTGTATAGCTCGATGACTAAAATCAAATGCTACTTGATTTTCCAATCTCAAACATTTTGGCCTTTTTTTCTTAATAGCCAAAAGCATTCGACGGTGTACTACAAAAAAGTCCAGCAAATTGTTGTGTTCAATTAATAAAAAGGGGGAGGTTGTTTTCAGTAAATAAACTGCCTAAGTTAATGTTAATAACCATTAAATTCTTTAAATATGGAATTTCATTTAGAAATATTTACATTTTTTAAAGAAACATCTGAACATTCATAGTTTTCTATTTAGGCAATGAGAAGAGTGAGGTGTTGTGGTTGTTGTGATTATGTTTCTTTGACATGATCCATCTCTCATACAGACATAAAGCACAAACTGTAAACTAAGCAGGGAAACCACAATTAAATACAAACTAAACTCTTAATAACATTCTTTACATCAGTCGAGGTGAAGCCAGATGCTTGTGTGTGTATGTAATGGCAAACAGTTACAAATCTATTAAAAATCAACAACTAACGTCAGATATTAATATAGGGTGTAATCAAAGTCAGCAATCAAGGGGTTTAAACTTTTTGTCTGTATGAGCCAGGGTTGTCCTCATGTCAACGGAAGCAGAATTGTCAGCGAGAGTGTGTGTGTTGTGTGCGTAGTTCAAAATCCTCTGTATGATTATGATTGGACAGCTGACCTGACACACTAAAAAAAAAAAAAAAAAAAAAAAAAGGGGGGAGTGGAGAACTAGGGTTAGACCGATATACTGCTGTGCCAATACTGACCATAAATATTCAATATGCTGAAGACTCCTGTCTGTCCGTACAGTTTCAGTGCCTCATATGGTTTGTTTCCACCTTAATGAGAACAGCAGAAACACGGCGTCTTATGGAATAATTGTACTAAAACTGCTCAAATTAAATCATTTTAATAACGGCTACAAATACAAAATTGAAAAAATATCAATATCAGACCCATATCGGTTGAACCCTAGTGAGGAGATGCAAAGCCACAGGTGACGTGTAAAGATGCATATGTACACATACATACATTTTTGCATAAACACTATGTAAATACATTATGTGTGTTGGGACTAGATTTGGCAACCACGCTGAGAGAAAAGGTTTTGTTTTCTCTCATTAATAAGGCATGCCATGTAAGGTGGCCCGGTGTGACTCGGGGAGCTCAGTCTGACAGCTGCTTTTATTTACCTCCTCACACTCGCTTTCCCAAATTGACCTCATGTTTTGCAGAATTCTTGCAGAATTTTGAGCAGTCTGTTCACGGTGTTTACTCTGCATGTCACAACAAGCTCTGAAAGTTTGATTTACTGGACTTTATTCCTTCCACGCAGCTGACTTCACTGGAGCTGTCTGCTGTGATGTCATCACTTGGCGACCGCCGCCACTGCGACGCCAGAACATTCAGAACATGTTCTCATCATCTCGACATGAAGCACTTTAAGTCTGCTGGCTGGCCGGCCCGCCTCTGTGATGTCACAACTGCCCACTGTGATGTCATACTCCATGCTCCAATGACTGGAAGCCTTGCTTGTCGGGCCTATCGTCGTCATGTCAGATATTTGACGGTCGTCGCCCCCAGTTGGCGCCTAGTGAGGCTCGCAGCCGCGGCTCTCTGGCCCTGGAAATTAATGAAAATTATTAATTAAAGCACATTAAGGGGTCATAAAAAAAAAAATAACAGTCTGGTTCAAACTGACCTCTCCCTAATATACAGTTGAACATTTGTGATACTTTTACATTTTAGCATAAGAGAACCACAGATCATTTATATTTTATAAAGTGCTCTTTGGGATAACACCCACAGGACAGGGATATCATGTATTTCTATTTCATTGTTTGTTTTCGTTGTTTTCCTTCACGTGCTGACTGAGTTGTGAAAGGCAAACCTGTAGTGCTCATTGAAGTCCAGTCTGAAGCTGAGGAAACGCAGACTCTCATCCGTGCTGGTCATCAGCAACACCAGGAACTGCTGGACGATGCTCTGAAGGGAGGACAGGCGCAGGGAGGCGTGGAAGGACAGAGAAAAGTACAAGAGTGAATAGGAGAAACAGCTGATTGCATTTAAGGGTGTGCCAAATGCAAATGATGGACAGCCACTCCTGGAGGTGGCTCAGGCTGGTACCTGGTAGAAGTGGGTGAGGATGCGAAGCTGGGAGCGCATCTTTGGTATGGTGTCCTGGAACTCCTGAATCCTCTTCTTCTCCTCTGCTTCCTGTTCGGCCGTCACTCCCCACTGACCCTGAATCAACCGACAGGATACTATCAGTCATTGAAATACTATTGTTGTCATACGCTCTTTCTCTCTATATTTGGCTCATCTCATACCTCGTCCTCTCTCTGTTGCTTCTTCTCTTCAAACTGCAGCCGGAGGGCCAGTTCCTCCAGTGCCGAGCGGTAGAGGGAGTCCTGGGCGCTTTGGAACTCGATGATCTGGTCAAATATGGCCCTCAGCTGGGTCAAAAGAGACTGCACGGACAGATAGAAACAGAGTTCAAAGAAGTGAGTATGGAAAAGGGGAGGCAGAAAAATAAAAGTTAATCTAAAATCTATTATATTTGTGTGTGTGTGTGTTACCCTGCTGTTGTTGTCCAGCAGGCATCTTGAGATGATGCTGTCGAGGAACATGTCGTGGGCAGCGATGATGTGGTCGAGGTCCTGAGCCTGCTGCACTCTGTTCCACAACTCGTCCCAGGAGCACTCCAGCACCTACACACAAACAATAGGTATATGGGAAGGACATTGCCTTTTTATTAAAAATCAGATATGATACAGTCAGTGTGCTTCACCTATTATATGATGGTGGCGCCTCTTTGTCCAAAGTCAATAAGGTTTTCTTGTAATTTCGTTTAATCATTTAATCAGATGTCTGAGCAGAGAAATCTTTACTTTCATTTACGGATTTTACTTGACACTAAAACCTGCAGGTAAATCAGCATCAGTCTGCCTTAAAAGACTGCGAACCCATCTAAAACAACCTCTTTAGTCTGACTTTCAGAAGAGTTTTTCCAACTGGTTTGGATTTGAACCAGCAACCTTCCAAAATTTAGTTAACCTCACTAACCTCAAGGCTACTGTTGATCAGAGTCATGCAGCGTTGCATTTAACAGACGCAGCAAATCGCCTCCTCCTGTAATTACTACTCTTAACTGATGCTTTACAGCCTGTGATCGTAGCGGCACTGCTAATGCTCTGACCTCAAAGGTGATGTAGTACTGCATTTGGTGGATGAAGTGGACCATCTCAGAGGCCAGGATGTGACATTGATGCAGCACGCCGGACAACTCTGGAGGGTAAAAAGCACAACGGCAGGTAAAATCACATGCCCTTTAAAGAAATATACAAATGACAAAAACTAATAAATATACTGTAGCTTTTGGGTGACTGATATTTGTTCCGCTGCAAAAATGAATGCAACAAAAACATTGTACAAACTATGTAGGCCTACATGTGCTCCACACCAAAAAGAATTGTGTGTGTGTGTCAGAGAGAGAGTACCAGGCATGGTTTTGAGCAGCTTGGCATTACACATCTGTCCCTTCCAGATGTCAGTCAGTGTGTACTCCATCCTCTTGGCCCTCCACAGGAAATTGAACACACGCAGGTAGTGGCCCATACACTCCCTTGTAAACACCTGAAACACACACAGATATTTAAATATATACAATAACAGCAGCAATAAATGGGCAATATGTTGGGAACTGTATTGAAAGTGTTTGTGTGTGTGTTTGTGAGAGTGTGTGTGATACCGTAGCAATAGGTCCATCGACGTGGTAGTCCAGACTAAAAACATCCCAGCCTGTATCACCAGGAGACACCTGAAGCCAACAAAAGGACAGATGTCAAAAGATGAGGTGCTGAAGTCAGCCCCCAACACACACACACACACACACACACACACACACACACACACACACACACACACACACACACACACACACACACACACACACACACACACACAAACACACACACACACACACACACACACACACACACACACACACACACACACACACACACATTACCTCTAGCAGGCGTACATCCAGCCTCTTGAGAATCTCTGCATTGTCATACTGGGCGTTTGTGGCTCTGACTGCCGTCTCTAAGATGCCAGTCAGGTTGTGTTGATACAAAGTGGTGGCAGGACGCACCAACTCTGGTCTGGAACAAAATAATTAGGATACGATGAGATGAATATTTTGTCTAACAATTGAATGCTATACTTCTGCTTTACACATACAAAGTAGCAGCAGATTACGATATATCAAAGTGTGTGTTGTGCTAACTTGAGCAGGTCCATGAGGTGTCTGATGAAGTCTCCCTGGCCCAGCAGCAGGTATCTCCTCATGGCCTGCAGATGCTCCAGCAGCAGGTAGTTGCGGTTAAGAACATCCAGCAGGTATTTGCTGGTGTCAAAGTAAGCAGCGTCGATCTTCTCCTGAAATGCGCCCTCCAAGTCAGACAGCAGCTCTGCAGCTACGAGGAGAGGGACCGGTTATAAGTTTACCGTTTGTATTTTGTATTGGTGTTGTATGCATATGTTCTGCATGGCTTGCGATGACGATGAGGGAGTAGAGAACGTGATGTCCTTCAGCGGATACAGTAAAAGCAACAGATCAAACTGGTCAGATGAAGTCCTACAGACTGAATCAATAGAACATTGCTAAGTACGCCTCTTTGCTCTTCGTAGTCAAAAAGGAGAGGAGGACGAGGCCAGTGAGCGGTAAGAGCATCGATCACTGCCTGTCCACTAGCCTACGTCGATAGAACATCAATACGATGAGGACGAAACTAAAAGAGACGCAATGATGTCATTAAGAAAACAAAACAAAGAGTACCAATAAAGCCAGGCCAGCGATACCATCAACTTTGTTTTTTGTACTTTGGACTGATATTTTCTAAAGATGACATCACATTATGCGTAAAACCTTTCAATCGTAACTATGCCCCGAACCAAGGACAGAAAAAAGCTGTGCTTGTAAAATTGTTTCACAAGAGATTGTGAGAGGACATGAGAGAGAAACTGAGACTCTTACCATCTTTGGGTGTGTCTGCAGACTTGGATGCTGGTGTGATTTTGCCCGGCGGTGTTCTGTCGTGACAAACCTGATGCAGGAAGTTGATGGATTTACCAATAAGCAGCACCTAAGAGAGAGAGAGAGAGAGAGAGAGAGAGAGAGAGAGAGAGAGAGAGAGAATAAAAGAGTTAATGAGGTAATATGACTAAAGATAAACAGTCTTACCTGGATGTGTACAGCAATAAGCCAGGTCTATGGTAACGAATAAAGAGATGTGTGGGCGTGTATACCTTGCGGGCCTGGTCCATGGTGATGAATGAGGGGATCATTGACTTCCTGAGGGAGTACTTGTCATGCCACAGACGATCTGTCTTCACGTTCGGATCCGATGCTACGAAGAACTAAAAAAAAAAAAAGAAAAGAAAAACAAAGGACATATTTTACTGTAGAATTGGTAACTCTGTCTATAAAAGGCTCTCAACCTGAATGGGTTCTACTGAAAGCTTTGACGAGAGTAAAGTTAAGAGTCAAACGCTGAATAAAGGGTTCTATGGACAGAGTGTGGTCCATGACAGAGGCTTTCATCCTTTGTCACATTCACTTAGATTATACATTTACTTCAGAGGGTACTACAACTGGCTTTCTAGTGGCCATGCTGAAGGCTGTGTACTTTATGTAAACTGACTCCAACTGTCAGCTTTGCTTTGAATCCATCTCTACAGAGCACTTCCACACAAGCTGAAACAAGAGTAAAAGAATTTCACTATAATTCAAATTATTTTCCAAACCCTGGTAGCAGTAGCAGAAGCCTGTGATTTCTGATATGTTTAATGGCTTCATATCTTTCAGGAGAAGAAAAGGCAACACGTCGTATGAACCAGCTCTGGCGAAGCATAACCCCGACGCTTAGACATCCCCTCGTGTGCTACAAAGCTCAGGTACATAACAACATTCACTAACAAGTGTGACTGCAGGGAGACTATTAAGTGGGGAGATAATATTAAAAGGTCCCATGGCATGAACATTTCACTTTATTAGGTTTTTTAACATTAATATGAGTTCCCCCAGCCTGCCTATGGTCCCCCAGTGGCTAGAAATGGTGATAGGTGTAAACAGAGCCCTGGGTATCCTGCTCTGCCTTTGAGAAGATGAAAGCTCAGATGGGTTGATCTGGAATCTTGCTCCTTATGAGGTCATAAGGAGCAAGGTTACCTCCCCTTTCTCTGCTTAATTTGTGTCTCATGGGATGACCGAAAACTAACAGACTATATATGTGTGTGTGTGTGTGTGTGTGTGTGTGTGTGTGTGTGTGTGTGTGTGTGTGTGTGTGTGTGTGTGTGTGTGTGTGTGTGTGTGTGTGTGTGTGTGTGTGTACGTGTGATCTCCAGGATTATTTCCCTCCCAAAAAGGTGCAATAACTTTGTCTCGGTGTTCTTAAACACAGCACTTAAGACCAGAGTGCAGTGCTGACTAATGGTTAATGCTCGACACATAAATACTGTGTGAGAGAGAGAAACAGAAAGAGAGAAAGGGGGGAGTAGGGGGAGAATAAAGGAGACGAATCCATCACCAGGTTTCTCCATTACACTCCTCTCATCAGTCCTCATTGAAGAAGTTGTCTTGCCTCTCCCCCCTTTCTTTATTTATCTCCCTCTCACCTCCCTCCTCCTTCGTAATGTTCTTTCCCAACAGGGTCAAAATGTCAGAGCAGTTGGACGGAACAATGTTCCAGAAATGACCAGTCAATTCCTGCTGGACCTCTGGGAAGCAGGATGCATCTCTCTCATTAATCTTCGGACACCGTATGTAGAGCTGAACAGTTAAACAAAAGAAGTGTGTGTGTGTGTGTACCTCGTGGTACGTATCTTCTAACTCCCCGTCATAGATCCACCTATACAGGAAGTTGAGGATAGGGTGCGACACCAGGCTGAGGATGTGTTGAACCAGCGCTCTCATCTGTGGGTCACCTGTTTTCCCGTAAGAATGGACAGCTGAGGCCAGCTCGCCTCCTTTCCGACCTGAACACAGACACAAACCAAATGAAATGGACTATACTTAAATACTCCATTAAACATAGTGTGTTGACCCACATCTCCGAAACCAAACACAACACAACACACACCCCACCTTGGCAGAAGTCGACGAGAGCGGCCAGCGTTTTGAGTCGACTTTTGGGGTCATACATCCAGACCAGGAGCCTTCTGAGAGTCAGAGTGCTCTCTGAGCACACGATCACACCCTGCTCATCCTCCACCTGCAACTACAGCACACAGACAGACAGACACACACAATAATATACAATATCAACCTTTTCTATTATCTGAACTTCTCTGTAAGTGTTAATGTGTCAGCCACTGTTTGATCTGTTTACCTGGGAGTGGAGGACAGACAGTAGCCTGTAGTACTCCTTCAGCTCCTGGTGAAGCGAGGCACAGAAGCTCTGAGGGTAAAGGAAGAGAGAGGATGACACAGAGATGGGAAGATGTGCATGTTAGCGGAGGATTAGATACAAAAAGAACGTCTATGGCAAACGCAGACACACCTGTCCGACCAGTCCAAAGGCCCGGTCCAGGCTCCTGGCGTCGGTGTACTTCCTGACTTTGTTGTGGAGCCAGCCGAGCTCGGCCAGTCTGCTGCTGGTGTCTCTCAGGGACTTGCACAGCACCACCTGGTGAGCCACAGCACACGTTACCACACAAGGCACTACATCCTCGGTTTGTTTATTTATCTGATTGTAGCTTGAAAGGAATCTTTTGAGGGCAAGACACACTGGACACCGATGATATTATATTACAGTTTTCCATCACAAATTTAATTTCAAATCCTGACAGATTCATAGAGTCATGTACCCACTATGACTATGAAGATTTGTTTTCCGGCTGAGAAAGATTCACATTTATATTAATTAAATTTGAATCTGTTTAACAAAACCTCTTATCCAGAGATCTTTACAGAAGGAAGTTAAGAGGCTATAGAAGAGTGCAAAATATCTTCCTCCTGGACTCTTATTTCTGCATCACAGCAGCTCCCCCTCCATCAGGACAGTGACAGCAGATTGACCACAAGTCTATGTTTAGCACCACTGAGAGGATATGGGACAGGTTACATCCAAGGCCTTCCCATCGATAATACCAGAGGGGAGGATGAAAGGGGAATAAAAGAAATTAACAGGACCGAGAAAAGAGAGATCGATTTGGCTCAGAGCCAAAGAGCTTCATATTGATCTGTTGAATCTTTCTTAAAAAGACCAATCAACAACAGCAGTCTTGATATCAAATCGTCTACTCTGGATATGTGCTAACTGTCCAACATGGAAACAAATTCTCCCCAAAAAGAAGAAGTACTGAACGGTTAGTTTTTAATGTAAAAAACAAACTTTTAGATTTAAATGATCCGATTCTCTGCATTTTCAAAATATGGTTAAATAAGCTGCTTTTCATTATAAATACGACCACCATGTGGTCTGCACTGTGGCAGTTGCTCTGAGATGATGATGACCTGAACTGCGCTGTGAGGTTACTCTGGGTAATGTGTGCAACCTTGCTAGACTGATTAGTCCATTAAAAGCTTTAGAGGGCTGGTTGCAGGTTCACGTACCTTGCTGTCTATTTTGTAGCAGTTATCCTGGGCGCTCATCTTAATGAACTTGCCATCGATTCCCTGGAAGACGTAGAGGATGTCCCGCACCAGCGCCGCCTCGCTCACCTCCCCTGCACCGACAGAGGACGAGAAGAAAGAGAGTTTACTGTACTTTAGGAACACAGTAGATGCTCTCAGTTTGAAAGGAAAACATTGAGTGACAGTGAAAGTTTAGGCTATAATACTATCCGCGTGTTGGACTACCATTCAGACAACCACAGCACATTAATGATGTTCTGTTGGCCTGTAACCTGTCGTCATTCGATGGTTTATACATGCTATTCACCATCTCTGCGAGGACGGACCACTCTGGAGGAGGGAACTGGAGGTCCGAGGGCCGGCCGAGTGGCGAGCGGGGCCAGAGCCGAGGAAGGGGAGCAGCTTACAGGAAGAGCCCAGGCCAGCCGAGAGCCCAGAGGCTGACCGCCTCCCGCTGCAGACTGAGGGGGTTGACTGAAACACACAAACACAGATTTCCTGTTTCTCTGAGGGCCTGACCAACACGTTGCACTGATATTGTCCTTTTACTAACATCTGGATATGGTCTAGATTTTGTTTTGATGACTCTGATTTGAGTCCTAATTTAGCGCTCCCGTAGGAATTCAATAGTTGTGCAGTTTTGTGTACAACATTTAGAGGTCTTCTGTTGGACAATGCACTCCGAACTAGAGGTGTGAATCTTCACTGATCTCCCGATTTGATTACGATTATCATGTCAGCGATTCAATTCGATATATCACGATGCGTCAAATACATTTTTCTATTAAAGCCATGTAGGATATTTAATCCATAGCTTTTCAAGCTTCAAAAACAAAACATTCTGCAGTGCTCTAATACTAAATAAATTGGATACATAAAACTACAGCACTGAGCACATGGCACTTCCTGAATGTGCAAAACATTACAGATATTCTGTTATGTTTTGCATATTGTAAACAGAAATGTTGTTAGGCCTACGTTACATTTTAAACAGAAATAATCAATTATGAGCCTGCCGATTTCCGATGCAGCATCCTCCATGTCCACGATTCGATGATTATTTGATTAATTTCAACACCTCTACTCTGAACAGCAAATAAACCCATAAAAAGAATACTGTGTGTTTTACAAAGTATACATTATAATTCAATGCCCTGAGACCCTTTATATGTTTGGTGTAAGGATTTGCCCTTTCATGACTAAAAAGGGTGAGCCTGAACAGCTTAATGGTCATTTGTAACTGAAGGACTCCTGCATTATTAATAAGGATAAATGGAATTAAATGGCCTTCTGATGCCTAATAAAACAGATTTATAAGGAGGTCGGGCTGAGAGGCAAGTTCATTTTCTGGTGCTAATTGATGCTTCCTTTATGTGGCGCTGAGTGTTTTTATAGGACGTGCATCGGATAAATAACCCTCCTCTCCCCGGAGCCTTTCAGGTGAATCGGCTTAAACACAGCTGACAAGTGTGCTGAAGTTTTGAAGATGCAAGTGTAAGGTTCTCTTCTCTATTAATGTGCTAGTAAATAGAATGACTACAAGCTAATTTTGTCATCGGCATAACGTTGGCTTGTGTCTTCACCAGGGGGTACGTGCGTAGAAGCTCATCTGAAAATGCTCACCCAGCCAGCAGTGACTGCGGCGTTGCCGTGGGCCCGTTCAGTGTGTAGACTCCCAGACTGGAGATGCCGCTGGTCCCCACGCTGGCCGACAGAGCGGCGCTCCTCTCCCCGTAGCCCAGGGCCAGGCTTTGGGGCCGGGTGCAGTAGAAGGGGGTGGAGTGGGCGTCCCTCGGGAGGGCCTGGGCAAAGAGTGCGCCATAATTTCCAACCTAAGAAGGACAGGGACATTACAAGGAGGTGAGGGGGATCAAGTAGGTATCACCAACATAATTTATTATTATACTTTTATTTTTGTCAAGTACTTCATACGAAAAGACAAAAAGTGTGTGAATGTGTGTGTCTCACCCTGCTGGACGGTTTGCGGGGGTCTTCAGAGAGGCTGAGCAGCAAGTAGAGAACAGACCAGCGATGCTTCAGAACACTCTGTCAATCAGAAGAAAAAAACAACACAGAAACACACCATCCCATCAGCTAAAAATGATCACAATCTATTGGGGATACTGCAGAAAAATATCCTAAATTACTATCTATTTATGTATAAATTATATTATCAATACTACATTGTACGTCCATGTGAAAACCTTAATTTGAGTGGAGTAAATATGCTGCATGTGGTTGATTGTGCCATTACGGGGCAGAGGGTTTTCTGTTCTGAACACCAACCTGTGTCTGAAGTTTTCTATGCAGCTCTGAGAAAAGAGCAGCGTCTGCTTCTCTCCTCTGCTTCAGCACTGCAACAGCATCAGACAATAAAATGAAAGAAACCTTTCCACAAACAGCCTATTTGAGACATAGCTTACTTAAACAAAAAGACAAAAAAAAATATGCAGGAAATGAGCTGCTGAGGAACATGAGGTCCATCTGTGATTAGAAAAGTAGCAGACAAGATGCAGGCAGCACAGCTTAGTTTATATATATATATAACTAATCATTTTAAAGTCTTAAATTGTACAGATTTTAGTAGCTGGGCCATAATTTTTACAGCAACTCCATAACCTTAAAAATACTTTAACAATGTTCCCATAAGTCCCCCTGCAGAAAAAACAAAAACATTCTGTACAGTAAGTGCTGCACTATTTTTGTTTTATTTTCTGCGTCAAAGCTTGGGTCGATGTTTTCCCACTAATGGTGCTACCTTGGATACTATGAAAGTCTACTGGGAATTTCTATAATGGTGCAATAAAGGTTTTTGACTTTTTTGTGGTTTAGCTCCAACAAAAAGGCAAAGTCCACGTAGAGAGCTCATAATACAAAACCACTAGACAGCAACAGAGATTGTTTTGGAAAAATACCACAGAAACTAAACAGAATAATATAATGTAGGTACATTATGGAGATTAGTTCCTCCCCCGGGAACAGATAGTAACGGATGATGAAAGAATGAATGTGAAGTCATTGGGGGACAATATTTGTCCAAAGAGCACTTACATTCTTTCTTGATCTTCTCCGACACCAGGAACTCATCCCGTTCAATAGTGGGGGCGTAGTTACTGCCAATGACTCGTACAGCATACTGAAACTGGTGGGCAACTTCAGCTGGAGACATAAATCAACGGGTCATGACTAAAGCTCATACTGTAGCAAACAAGCATCACTTTGAAAACTGCAAAGTGACTAAAGAACACATGATCTTATTGATATTTTTTCCGCTATCTCTGATCCAACATGTACACCTTCCTCTCAGATGCCAGCATCCAGCAGAGGCCTGCAAGACACAAGTGCATCCACTTACCATGCAAACAGTGTGTTGGTCAGCATGAGAGCTAACTGGCTAGCAAGCTCATAGATAGCTAAAGTGAACAGCTAACCCCTTTATCAAACCAAAGCTATGTGTTCTAGTCCCAGCTGGAGGGACCATGAAGTCGTTCAGCGGGATGTGCAGTAACGTTAACGGTTATCTAGCCTGACAGCTACTGGGACCTAGCCCCTACAATTTATCAATATTTTTTTACCGGTCTAACGTAAGTAACGTAAGTAAGTGTGCTTGTTTAATCGCAAAGCCGTTGCCAAATGAATAATGTGCTCTCTTCAATTCGGCATGTGTCGAAAAGACCAAGCAGCTTTATTTAGGCAAAATTGCAACCATTTTCTACAACTTTCCGTCACAAAAACACAGCACGTTCGGCCGTAAGCAGTGTAAAAAGTTTAGATTAATATCAAAGTCTGTACTGCATGGTGTGGAAATGAAAGCCGACTTTTCTAGTAGAGGATAAGGATTCAGCGGACTACTTTACATTATGTGTAAAATATGGACGATTAGTAATGGAAAAGCGCAACGGCAAAAGTACCAATTTTTTTAATGAGGTTTGCCATGACATTTCCTAGCGCGAAGCATGCTAGCGTTAACGTTGACTGATGTACCTTCGCTTTTCCCCGTGATTCTGCAGCAGAGGCTCTGAAGAAGCACATTGGGTGATTTCTGATCCAGGGTCGCCATACTGTCGTGGCTAGTGTTGCGTATGTTGCCCAATAACTGAATAAATAGGAGTGAATAATATGAACTAACTCAAGTCCCCTACTACGAACAACGCCATTTTGACAAGTTGCGTCAAGCCAACACGACGCAGGAAGAATATGACGAAACCAGCACCATATTTCCTTCAAAGTAAGAGCATTGAATGTATAGCTCCGTTTGCAAACATTTTCATGACTTTTAGAAAGGATGAATGAATGAGGATAAAATATCAAGCTAAACTGGATGTACTTTTAGATAAGACTGACTAAAGTAGAAATGAATTAATAGTGTAGTATGAGTCAAAGATTACAGCTACATTAAAATACATAATCTATAATATAAATAAGATTAATTTCTTGCCCATTTTTCAAGTATTCTTACTGATAATTGCTACTGAAGAATTTGCAAATGTTTATTTCTAAATTATGGCAACCATAGAACATAGAAGTTCTTTTCACTAATTTCTTATTAATTCCGACAATAGCCGCTGAAATTTGGAACTGAATAGACGATAGACAACAGAAATAAGACAAAACTGCTTTTAACATATAGTATATTATGCATGTAAATGCAGTTCAAACAGGGTAGGAAAAATAGGTTTGGGGAAAAAATAGGCTACTCAGGAATTGCACTTTTTAATGCCTCAAAGTCAGTTTTATTATTTTAACAGTGCAATCTATACTATTGAAATGTGTCAGAAATATAAAATCTGTGGGGGTGAAAACTGTTTGATGTATATCCCTGTGTGTACAGTGCACTGTTCTGTCTCACGTGAACCACCTGTAGGTTCTGTGACCAGAAAAATACTACTCAAGTACTATGCAAAATACATGGGGTAATTTCAAATATTACACTAATGACAATATACCAATTTTAAATAATCTTGATGTTCCCAAAATCAAAAGAACTGAATGGCTATTTAATCCATTTTAATACATTACTCTGTACTGTATGTGTGGCTTTTGAAGGAAAAACGTTTACCTCTTTTGAGGGGTTTTATTTTGAAGGTTACAACCAGATATGGTGGTTATTATTGTAGTAACTTTGACGCTGGTGTTTCAACAGAACCCGCCGAAAAGCGTCTCCAGGAAACAGCACTGGATGGACTAATGAAGGAAAACATTACCCCCGGAAACATAGCATCACGATATTTAGTTCTGACCCTGCTGACCTCGACATATTTCCAAACTGATGACTTAATAATGCATTCATTACTTGTATTTTCTTTTTACGGCACTAATTTATAAAAGAATGAAGAATGAAGAGCATAATTTAAACCGTGCTTATTTGCTGTACTGAAGTATTGGACTTACTTACTACTTAGGCTACTTACTTAGATGTCAGAGGAACATAGGCTATAGTTTGTCTTTCTAATATATTTTTAATAAAAGTACCAAATGATAGTTCAGAAATCTTTTTATTGGAACATAGTCATGTGGGGAAAAGTCATGTGGGAAAAATATGGATTTGTGTAAGATTTTTTTTTTTGGAATGATTTCAGCACCATCTGGGTGGACAGCACCACTGGGGTGTCGGGGTGTTCAAATCCGGACAGCCCACCTCCCCCCAACACACACAGAAATCATGTAATCATTTTATGCACTGTCCTCTCATAGCATTTTTTCTCAGTTGAATAAAAAAAAAAAATTCTGAATTTTGTCTTTGGTGCACCATTACGCCCCGAGGAAACAAATCGATATTCTAATTAACTGAAACGTCCAATCAATTACACACCAAAAGCACATGAGTGCGCATGCGCTCTCCTCCAGTCAGAGCCACCACCTGGCTCCACGTGACGTAGATGAGAGAAAAGCTCCTTTGGCCGCGGCGCGAGACAAGAAGATTACTAGTACACGCGCAGAGGGGGAGAGGAAGTGACCCAGTCTCATAGCAGGAGAAACCAACTTGTCTGTTCCTGTCTAAACTCTTAGACATACAAGACACTCCTCTTTTTACTGGCAAAGCCTGTTTCAGCCCCCCGCCCCCCACCCCGTATTGTAGGTGAGTTCAGGTTTATAATTGTTTGGAAAAGCCTTGTCGGACCGAGCCTTTTTTTTTTGTAATTCAGGAAGAAGAGAAGGAAGTAAAAGACATGGACAAAGGAGGAGAATTAAAAAGAAGTTAGCATCTACAGTAAAGTCACCTTTTGGAAAAACGACTCCGAAAGAAGAAGTGTCCGGAGAGGAAAGAGGAACAGGATGGGGATGGATTTCAGCACTCTTCGGACCCTCATCAGCAGATATGTAAGTTTTTACAACGCTGAACATGTCCTCCGTGTGTACTCTCAGTTACTCTCAATTCTGCTTACCCTGACCGCTTTTGACCGCTGGCCAAAGCTTTTTACAATTTCTTTTTTATTGGTTTCAAATTCCGCCGAAGCAGCTACTCATCCGGATTAAGTTTCACTCACGAAAGGGAGTGGAACAAAGCTCATTGCCAAATGTTTGGTAAACTGTCTGACATCTTCAATTATTACTTTAAAAAAATTTTTTTTATAGGAAGTTATAGTTTTAATTTTATTTTGAAATGTATTTATTTTAGTTTGTGGTGATTTTTTACTTTATATTGGATTACATATTCTATTCTATTCTATTCTATATCTTCAATGGTAACATACACCGTCGTGGATTGTAAATCTATTTCAAAATGTAATTTTATGAATACAAGTGCCATTTGGTGCAGTATTTTGCATTTGCTAAAACGTCAGATTTTTGAATGAGATTTGGTACACATCATTTTTCAATAATTATTTGGCATCTGAACATTAATATTAATTCAATTATTGTATCACATCGTGTTGGAACACACCCACACATAGCCTACATCTTCAGTCAACAAATCCGAATCATTGGTGCTTCAATAAGTGAAAGGTGGAGTCATGTGTCATCAGTTGTAAAGCAGGATTTTGGAAAGTAGGCTACATACCCAGTCATGACAGAACATGCGAAGAGATGCAAACAGACAGCAATTATCATTCATCTTAACGGCAGCTTATTTAGCATAGTTTAACTTGTTTTGCATCAGATAAAATAACTTTGATCTGCCGTCAAATTGTTAAACTCGTGTGTGCTTTTCACTCCAATTTACTGTATTAAGCTACAGTACTAATTTTCTGTATTATGTACAAGACTACAAATGGAACCGTCATTCACATGAATTATGTAATCCAGTTGTTTTCTTCCTGCCCTTCAAATCGATGGACAGCAGTGGAGCAGCCGGCCTATATGGCTGTGAGTTGCATTAGGCTCCACAGTAATGTGTTTGACAATAATCCAGACAGAGCAAACTCTGCTCACATGAGAGCCAGCGAGGTTTATACCCCGGTTCCCTCAGCTGAGGCTTAGACTCAGACTTAGACTCCCAACTGTTGCAAATGGCTGATTAGATACAATCCCTGCTGTGTGGACGGTGAGATGGAGCCATGTAGTAAGACACATGCACAAACAAGCTTGTGACTGGGAGGATGTGGGATGCTGATGAGGTCTGCTGCTGTAATTGATCTGGATAACTGGTTTAGACAAATGGCTTAGGGTTAAATTGATTGTACCGCCGCTGCGAAAACCCGGATGCAAAGAGACTGCTGAATGCTTAAGTTGAGGGTTAGGAACATTTATCTGGTTTCCAATACACGGGGCCTTTATGAAATATTAGTCAATACTTACAGCCAGCAGTATGATGAAGGATTCTCCCTCTGACTATGTCTGTAAATTAAGTAATGTCTTTATTTGAATATATTTGTTTGTTATTCTCTAAATAATCCTCATGTGAAATGTCAGTGATTTGTAGTTTGTTTTTGTTAAGGGGAAAATAAAGGTATGGTAAAATGCATCCAACATCTCAGCATGAGCAAAGAGTTTGTTTCATGAGGCCAATTAAAATGGCATCACTTGCTGCTTTTTGGGCTGACAGCCATTATGCTGCCTTTGGGCATGTTGAGATTTGTTTTTGATCAGTAAACAGACTAACAGATAAAACAGCTGTGATTTACATGCAGCGATAAGCAATAACTGAACCATAAACATAATAGAATCAAGCGGACTCTTTTGAAACACCTCCAATGGACAGTGTGTTCAAGATGCTTTAATCAGCAACTCCACTGTCCTACATATCCTAAAAATTAAGAAAACTCATCTGTTTAAAATAACTAGGAACCTCAATATATGTGCAGAAATAATAATTAAATTTAAAGCCACCTTGCGAGATACTTTATCCACTTTGAAAAAAAAAATGCCGTTCTGCAAACATACTTTAACAGATATTATTATTATTATTATTATTATTATTATTATATATTTTTTTAAACCAGGAGTAAAGACACAAGAACAAATGACATGCTTATAAGATATAAAAAACTTCAAAATTCAAAACATCTACAGCCAGCTGTGCCGGCTTCCAAGTAATTTGGAATCGTTTTAAATGTGTCCAATGAAACCAGCTTCCAAATATTCAAGTGGTTTTGTAACTGGGTCCAAGCCAAGGGAGCAGCATACTTAAACGCTGTTTTTTCCTTTTCAGAGCAGTCAGGCACAGTTAGGGACAGTTAGAAGTAGGGCTGGGCTATAGGGAGAAAATCAAATATCACAATATTTTTGACCAAATATTTCGATATTGCAAAGATATTGTAGGGTTGACAATTGCTGCTTTCCCAAAATATTTACACAATGAGGTTTGTGATAAGTACTCATCAGTAATGTGGATATAATGATTAAAGGCAAATAATAGAACCGCTGGAACAGTCTGGTAGGTTTAGAAAATGACATTATTCTTTTCATTAATGCAGCTCGTAAAACCAGGAAAAGACAACACTTATGTCATATTACGATTCACGATATCAACATAATAACGATATATTTCCCAGCCCTAGTTGGAAGGAATAAGTCCTGGGAGTGAAGACAATAACTTTGCATAGTTTTTTTGTAGAATGTAGACCTGAAGTTAAGAAGGAAGCAGTCCAAGAGCAGTCTTATAAATGAGAAGTCTATGGGTGGGCTTAAAGGGATACGCCACCGTGTGTTGAAATAGGGCTTATCACGGTCTCCCCTAGCTGTAGATAGGTGGGCCAACGCATTTTTTGTGCATGCATTGTTTTAGTCCGGTGTAACATCGGCAGCGCCGCCGCTAGTTAGCTTAGCGTAGTAAATGGAATCCTGTGTTGCCTGTTAGCATGTTGTGAGTAAAAGTGAGCCAACAAAAGACAAAAAAACAACCTAATTTCTTACACTGAGACAAAAAATGCATTGGCCTACCTATCTACAGCCAGGGTAGACCATGATAAGCCCTATTTCAACAAACGGTGGCGTATTCCTTTAACCATTGGCACTTTCTTATTTATAAGGCTGTTCTATTACCTAGTTGTTACCTACAATACACCTTCATTTGAAGTCTAAGACAAAAAGAAGTAGTGTATCACAGTCTAGTGCCTTACCTTTTTTACATGCATGTAATCATACAAATATAAAATATCGCCTAGCAGTCAAGTCAATTAAAAAACACGCCATCAGCATTGTCAGATTTCAATGGAAGCAATGCTAAATTTACTTAATGTAATACTCTTGTGAAAATATGGGTTAAATAAACACATTACCCTAATAAAGCTTAGCTGGGGCCATGTTGTACCACTTGGATACCAGTGTTTGTACTCTTGCAGTTATTTGGTCTCTGCTGCCATCTCTGATGGGGTAAGAAGGCAGAGGATGTTATGTAAGCCTATAGCTATCTTGGTGTTTACTCTATGTTGATTTGACCGTGGCGGCCCCCCACGGCAACATTTCTGCCCCCCACGGTATCAGAAATAGGGCTGCATTGTTAGAGTGCATGTCGGAGAATAGCGTGGACACGCGCTTCACACCGCGAGCGGAGGGAGAATGGAAAAAGAGACGTGGTCCAGATGATAAGCCAGTTGAGATCGTGTGTGTAAGTCCTTCAGAACTGTAAGTCATATAAGTTATGTTGTCAGTTCATTTAAGCCTGGTCTTGCAAATTTAAATTAAGCTAACTGGTGATTTTCATTGTTTGTGTTCTTCACCTACTAGCTAAATTGCACGTGGCTGTTGATTCGATATAATAGCGATTGCTGAACGCCCTCGCCCACATTTGTATTTTAGGTACATTATTTACATGCTGAAGTAGTTACACTGCATTAAGATAATGTAATTAATACTGGGTTTATTGTTATTTGCTACAGAATGCTTAGCCTATATGTCAAGATCAAAGTTGGCCTATATAGTAACTAGTTTGTGTTGAAGCTAAGTGTCAGTTCCGTTTCATGTAGGGGGGGGGGGGAGTTCAGACCTGTCCCCACTGCTAACAAAAATCCTAAAGGAAACACTGGCAATCTTTTAAAGTGTAACATGTAGAGTTGTAATCGTTGTGGCTGTCGCACCTGTCCAAGCTGAATGAGAACAAAATGTAATCATAGTGACAAGTAGGAGCACTGAGACCTAGTGTACTTGTACTGTACTCACTCACTCTGCTGGCTGGCTCGCTTCCCTTCGTTGGTTCTCTTCTCTGGGTACTTTTAGGCTCTGAATTTATTGTTCTAAATTGTAGCCTCTCTGCAGTCCTCCTCAGTGCAATACTTCAGTGCTGAAATGAGTCTTGTTTTTTTTCTTCAGATTTACCACATTGACACAAACTGGCTGTTTAAAATAAAAATAAAAAATGAGATGTTACTATTTTCATGTGTGGTTAACAAAATGTCACATGTGTCTTTGCCTCTCATGTATTATTTCAGTCATAGCCCTAAACATACATTCTTCTGGAAAATAAATACGCAGTGAGCATTGTAAAACGGAGAAGTTAATTATACAACGTTTTAACGCTGTTCTGGAGACTTTTCTAATCATCAAGATGAGAAAATAATCAGTTTGCCGCTTGTTAAAAATAATTTTTACCGGTTTCCTAAATTGCGACTCTTGTCAGTGTAGAGGTGACTTAAAAGCAGCCGGGCAGCATTTCTCTGCTGCTGACAAATCTGGATTCCTGGACAGGAAATGCCTCTCGTCTCTCTCTCTGTCTGGCTTCCTGCCTTCACACAGTGGATTAAAGGGTTACTGGTGTTCACTATACCCTCACACACTTAATCCATTTTACAGCTATACTTTCAAATCCAAGCCTCTCACTTATCTCCTACTGCTTATTTTCCACCTGCTGTATTTTCATGGCACATAGGTTTTGAATACAGTAGGAAGCATGTTAAGTGATCTGTGCATATAAGGCAAGAATAACTGTTTAATAGTGGCTATTGGTCATATTGTTGTCTCTGTAGTGTTAATGTTACTTCATGCAGGCTAGTAAGCGGGCAAGTGGAATTCATCAGTAGCCAGGTGACGCAAAGGGCAGCGGATCACATGAACTCCTCGGCTCTGTCTAGTTGTCAATAATTCATAAGCAGACTGGCTGACAATGTGGGCTGACGTTTGTTTAGCTTCTTATGGAGTCATCGCACAGCAGGCCTGCTCAGTGTGGGCTCCGGGGGTGCTTAAGGGGGGGTTGCCCCTAGCAAAATGAGGATCAGATAAATGCCATTAACATTAATGGCATTTATCTGATCCTCATTTTTACATTAGTAAATTTTACTAATGTAAAAAATGATCCCAACTACAGCCAGCACAAGTATTTAATCAGAGGTTTGGGTTTAATCACAAACTACAGTCAAATACAGTGTAGACTAGTATTACAGACAGTGATGAGGAGGTAAATTAACCCTCTGAGGACAAAAGACGCACCGGCGAGTCCAAGCTGTTTGACAACAGTCCTACTTAAAAAGCAATATTACAAAATTTCATTTTAGACATTTATTTACAAATTATCTCTTTACACATTGCTCTGGAACAAATCTGGGCCTCACTGTACAGAAAGCTGAGTTGACATTTTGATATGAAACACATGGTTATCTGTACGCAAATATCCTTAAAATGTGAATTTAAAAAGAAATGTAAAAATGTCCTTAGATCTCAGAGGGTTAAAAAGACTACAGAATCACAACTTTCATGGAGTGAATTAGGGTTGAAAATTGATTTCCTTAGTCCATAATTAATTGTAAGGCCTTTTATAGTGAAATTTAAAAAAAATCCTATTTTCCCGAGGACTGGCTAGAATTAGGTTAAATACCAAAGGCTATTAGGACAACACCGAATAAATCGATTTATGACGGACACAAAATGACATAAAACTAATAGTTATTCTAATTGTCTATTTAAAGGACATATTCATTGTTTTTCATACTGACTTAAAGCTGTGGTAGGCAATTTATTTTTGCTGTTGTGCAAAAATTCCATAATAATCCTTCATCTTATTGTATTTCAATTGGTCTGAGAGAGAACTGGACTTCTGCACCTCTTCTTGGCTCTGTTTTCAGGCTTTAGAAAATCTAGCCCGTGACAGGAGACTTTGGCCAATCACAGGTTATTTCAGAGAGAGAGAGCGTTCCTATTGGCTGTTCTGCACATGCACTGCCTGTGCGACAGTTGAGAGGGAGAGCTGCAGGAAGAGGTCTCACTTTACTGTCTTTCCACTGCAGCTTTAAGCACAACTCAAACAGCAAACTTCAAACTTGTGTTTCTTTTAATTACAATAGTAATGATAAATGTTGATAAATACAATAGCATATGCATGGCTTGATGTGTTTGCGTGTATCACACATTTTTGAATTGGGTCCCTTTTCAGGATCCAGGAAAGGTATTCTTTTATTTTGAAGGATATCCATGTTGTTGTGAAGCTGTAGAATGGCTTTCCAAGCATGCTCATGTGTGTGCCAACAGTGGCAGGTTTCCTCTCAGCCTCATGGTAATCAGTTAACACCTGCCCGTCCATACTGGCCACAATCCACAAAGTGCACCAGGGTTAACCCCTTTACCTGAAGGACTTACAGGCTCTCACTAAGCCACTCGGTCTTGGGTTTGTTTTTGACTGGCTGCTGCTTCACTTTTCAATCACATTTAGCAGTCCCTTGTACTTGTTGACGTAAAGATACAGTCACATTTCACTTTGTTTTATATTTATTAGCACTTTAAAGGAAGATTATTATTTTAGTTAATTTAGTATATCAAACATTACACATTTTCTAATTAACTGACCATATCCAAGCCCAGGAGTATATTTATAATCTGCATCTACAGTATAAACCCATATGGGATGTATGGGCTCCATGCAGACCTGAAACAATAAGTTGATTACACAATTAGTCAATTTTAAGAAAATAAATCTTAAACAATTCTGTAATAGATTAAATGTTTTACATTTTTTTACCAAGCAAAAATTCCAAACACTTGCTGGTGATAGCTTATCAAATGTTAGCATTTGCTGCTTTCCTCTGTTTGATCATTCTAAGTTGAAAATCTTTGGGGGTTTTGGGCTGTT
Source organism: Perca fluviatilis (assembly GCF_010015445.1). NCBI lineage: Eukaryota > Metazoa > Chordata > Actinopteri > Perciformes > Percidae > Perca > Perca fluviatilis. The sequence continues at coordinate 9,862,829 of NC_053135.1, forward strand.
TGTGGGAGAAAAAGTAATGTGATGGAGCTGTACTGAGCATTTCCGTCATACTGAAGCTGCTTTTTAGAGGTTTAACTTGACTTTTTTTAATCTTCATATCTGCTGATACATAAAAGACATAACAATTCTTCTTTTTTTTTTTACACTGGTTAACTCCTTCTCACATTGCCCAAACAGTAGTTCTGCTGAAGAGTGTGTGAGCTCCATTATCGGGTTGTATCAGTGTCTTTGCAGTAGCATTAACAGTGTATTATAGCCCATTGAACAAGGAGACAGATGATGGATAGCCCTGGGTTAATAGTGCATGTAGGCCTCTATCCAAAGAGAGAGACCGATACAGAGAGAGAGAGACGTTGTTTGAACTTGGGTCATCATAATAACATTGCTCCGGGTTGCCAGTGAAAGTGCTGAGAGGGGCAGGTACACCTTAATGTTCTCCCTATCTGAGGGAATGATAGCTGGTCGACTCGCTGCTGGAACACACCATTCCCCACGGTCCTCATGTCAGAGAGAGAGCGAGAGAGCAAGCAAGAAAAGTGAAGTGATCTTCCTAAATGCTGATGGTGCTATTTGCAGACATCAACCCCTCCCCTCTCTTTCTTTCAGCCCGAACATCTCCCCCTTTTCTCCTCTCTTTGCTTTGTTTGCTTAAGACACAAGCAGGACATCGTAATAGAAATACTGTATGGATTATTTGGATTATTGGTTTAGCACTCACCTCTTACTGTACGTTCTCACAGGAAGTGAAGCAGTCTTTTGCCTACTTGCAATAAATTAATCGCTCTCTTCCTAGTACTCCCATTAAGATAGTAAGGTAGTTTGACGGACATCTATCCATAATAAAGCAGTTATGAATAGCTGTTTTGGTTTTTGCCTTCCTCTGTCAATGGCATATGTGGAGATGTGTTTTTCTGTTATTGGCAGCAGCTCTTCTGAGGAATTTGTGTTTTATAAACTTTTTGTTTGGGTTTCATTGGTAGGTGTTGAAAAGGAAGGTCATTTCCTTTTGTAAAATGCACCCAAGGAGAAATGTTTAGTCTTTGGAGCTGATTGGCGTTTGCTTCAGTGCATCAGGCAAACGTCTGGTTCAGGTTGAACAGTATTACCTTGAGCAAATGCCTGCGTGATTTAGTTGTCGGAACCTAGAGTGAAGTTATATCCATCTTGTGCTGTTTGCTTTGTCCTGACCTTTGTATGTATTCACACTGCCTCTGCCTTCTCTGAGTTTGTGTGTGTTCATCCTGAATCTGAGTATAAGACTGTATACCTGTAAAAGTGGGAAACACTGCTGTAACTACATCGGCTCAGGAATTTAAGCACTACTACTAAGGTTAGTCCTAAGGTGATGTTACACAGTGAGAAGTTCAAATATTGTTTCCCTGCTCTTTATGTATAGACTAGTCAGGATCAACAGAAGTACATTTCCAGCACACGCGCCGGATGGCCCTCACCTTCGGCTCTCTGAGTCCTGCAGAAATCCCTTCGCTTTGGGAAACAACAAACTTGGAGCTGGCAAGCTACACACTGTAAATGGCAGGTTTTGAAGAAAATTTGGATTGTGCAATAAGACAGGCCTGCTTGGTTCTTTCGGGGAATGATTGTAAAGATTTACAAAGAAAATGTTTACAGCATTTACGAAGTACTATCTAACTGGGACGTTTTGGGACTGATTGGCGGGATTGCTGTGAACGAAATACACGCAGTGTTTAACGTTTAACAATGTATCCAGCTGATTTGAATAGATCACGTTTCTGTGTGAACAGTTAACTTAATTTAATATTTTATGTGGCGGTTTCTTTTGCAGAGTGCAAATGTTTCTTCCCAAAACTACTTGTTCAAAGGCAGCGTCGCTGTGTCCGGAGCTTGGCGTCGCCCAAGACGAATGCGATTGGTTTAAAGAAATGTAAACAACCCTCAGAGTTTATTTTTTTCTATCCTGAGGTCCGTTCCAGGAAGGAGGTTTAACAAACTCTGAGTCTGACCCTGATCTCTGAGTTGATTTACCCTGAGATGGGAAACTCTGAGTTTTCGGTTCCAGAACAGCTGATTTGAGTTGGTTCAATCAACTCGGAGTAGGTTCACTCAGGGTTACGCGCGTGCACAAAAGGCAGTATGAATGGAGCCATGATTCTACGATTCACCCGGTAACAACCACAAACAAACCGGTCGCCGGAAATACTCATGCGCACAAACAGCGAGTTTTAACCAAGGGGGTAAGCTTCGCTTCAGAACTCGAACCTCCTATGGCGCCATTTTGTTGCTACAAAGGTATCACCTCCTGTTAGCATTCCACTGACATTTTTTTTACATCACTTGACTGCGAATAACTTTACATCCGAAGCGTTTAAAGACTCTATTTGTCTATTGTTTATTTCTAAAGAAACACGACAATGTATAAAAGGCTCCATTACCTTGTACCTCACGTTATGGCTCCGTAGCAGACGTTTTTGTAAAAATAGGCTAACGATTGTGTCATAACTACGCAACTTACTGTCGCATAGTAGAGGAATTACCGTATAGTACAGGAGAAGCTCGCTGGCAGTTTTGACTTACATTAGCGGTTTAGGTTTAATTACTAATGTTAACTAGCATGTTAGTGATCAATAATTAGCCTGTGCCTATGTTATCTCCTTACATATACCTACACTCTCCGTCTCTGTAAGATTGGGAATGATTGAGATTTCTCTTGGCACAGCTACCAGAAGACTTCCAACTTTCAGACACGTTGCTCACGTCACATTTACGTTGTCTCCGTCAGTTGGAGGCTGCGCAGTAAAGCAAGAGATCACCGCAAAAGTGCTTCTAATAGCCTTCACTGGTCTCCGTCCAGAGCAACGGGGTCTATTGGTCCATTATATATATGTCAATCGTTTTAACGTTTGAACATGCATTTCGTTAAAAAAGCAAGACAGCGGCTGCTGCTGCAAAAGAGAGAGAATTGGTGTGGGAGAAAATTGCTGCTCTAGTCAATGCGTACGCATTAACAGTGTATTAATTTCATATTTAATCACAGTTAACTTATAATATTACTGGTGAAAACTGGAATTGTATAACACCTATAATTTCATATAGGTGCAATCCTGCGTGCGAAAAAGTAAACTATAGCCTAATAATCCCATTCTGAGGCTGCAGCAGCATGATCATTAACAGAACTATAATGTATAATCATGTATTTATTTTTAATGGCTCTCACTGGTTTGTGTCCAGGTAACACTAGGCCTACAAAGACATTTAAAAAACGTTTCAGAGCGAGTCACACTTTTCTGACGGCTCTACAGTGGCTTTACTATTACAGTATGATCCGCTACACTGTTATAAAGAAAACTGCCGTTTGCAAAAAACGTAATGCGACACAAAGAATCTGCTTGGATGTTAAAGCCTGTCCACAATGGTTGATGTTAGTGATATGAGGACGGATAAGGTATCTACATGAAAATGAAAATCTATAGTCGGGACTCAATACCATCTCCCTCCGTAAACTCTCTGTGAATTAATACAGCTTTTTCATCAACGGGATCGTCGACAAAAGGACGTGACATGTTTGAGAAAACGTTTTATAATCTGCCTAACATAAACCAATAAGTTTTTTTTGTTCTTTGTTCTTTGTTTTTTAAGAATAAAACTGACATTTGAGTGTGCTTTTTTTTCCCAAAAAAAGCTGATTTATTACAGAATGGGGAGCTCCTGAGTTAAAAGCTTTTCAATGGCATCCACAGGGAGCACTTGTGAAGCCACTTTTGCAGCAAGCTGTACAACAAGTTATCCTCTTCCTGAAGATGTATTTGTTGCTAGTTGACAAATACAAACCAGTATTTCCTGGAAGTGCAGATGATTGCATGAATTGCTCAGTATTAAGTTGAAACTACTGAGCAATCAAGTGATTTCGATAGATGAACAATCCTTGCACATGAAACATCTGATTACTCTGTATCAGAGGCGTCGTCAGGCCTGGGTGTCCCTGGCTACAGCCCTGAATGTTTTATGAATAGCTCCCGGACCTGTTCGTCGCTGGTGTCCACTCTTGCTGTAAAAATAGAGATGTGCAGCGCGCCTTCCGTGGTCTGTGCAGCTTTGGGTTTATAATCGATGCGCTCTTCTGTCGACATGCTGCGGCAGATCTGTCGCGTTTGTGATCTGTGTATTTCTGCCGTGGTTTCCATTTTCCACCTCCGATGTATAGCAGCGTACAGCCACTTCCCTAAACGTTCTTTCATCTAGAGTCTCAAACGGGGCTGTGTGTCCGTCAGAAGGTCTGAGAGCTACCATGTCAGCAGAGCAATCACCTAGCCTAATGCACAGCAGACTATGGTGCAGGCAGATTATTTCCTCAAATAAAGTGACTTTATTCTTGTAATAGCCTATTATAACTTTATTTTTCTCAAAATATTATGACTCCTCCAAATCTCAGAACACAGATGGGATGAGTTATATTTGAATGTGCACAAAGTTTTGAACATGAGCAGAAATCCAGAAGTCCAAGGGTTAATTAGTTCATTAAAATGAATTAATGTATCATTGAGGTGAATAATTGTGATATGCACATTTAAGGAGATTACTTCCCCAACAAAAGAGGAGGGAAGAGTAAAGTATGCCTAGGTTACATGTGTGCTGACTCAGATATAATTAGAAAAGTCGATCTACAGGAGAATAAATGGTTGCAAGCAATACAGAATGCCTGAGAGCCTTACTGCAATAAATTCCATTAGGTTTAATATTTGTATTTTTCTACTTGTCCCTTTTTACATAAAGCTATTTCCATCATAAATTGATTTAGAAAAAGGTAGAAATTGGTGCATAACAATTCAACCAGAATGCAGGAAGTGAAGTGTTTAATGCTTAAAATCTTTGGGGGGAGAACCCCCAGACCCCCTGCATCATTAGTCAGCACACAAATCTGGAAACAAAACCTTAGGCCAAATGTTGGTGCCATCTAACTAACATCTACAAACTGGGCAGCTAAAATGAACATACACTGGCTTTTAACAAGCTAGGCAAGCCAAACGCCGTTTTGCATTGCATTCAGTTTATTTAAATGGGTCCGGGCTAAGCCCCAAACCTCCTCAAGTCCTAGAATTGCCCCTATGTAACATTATCAATGTACTTTAGCAGGGACCATGAAGTAGATGACTGTAATCCTCTCTAACACACTGTCAGGCTGTCAGAGTAGAGCAACGCCATGTGATCTAATACTGAGATTACACATCACTGCACTTGGAAATGTCTCTGATAGAATTGAGATGGCACGTTGTCACATTTGAGCCAAGATGATGAGATGTATTCATTTTTTGGTTTCCACAGGACTAGATGATGACAAGACTACACTTATTCAATTTGGACTTCAATCTGGAAGTTTGGGTCAAAACATTGTCATTATTCTAAGTATACATAATGGACGTGAGAATAGAAGCTCCCCTGTATTAAGCAGTAGGGTCATGTTGGAAGTGGTTCTCGGAGAGTTTGGTGGCAGAAACACAGTTAAAGATGCAGCACAGGACTACTATACACAGACTAGAAGAAGTATAGCACAAGAGAACATTATAAATAATAGGGGTGGGAAAAATAATCGATTCTAAGATGCATCACGATTCTCTCTACGATTCAATGCTCTATTCTGATACATTTTTAAATGTGTTGATTTTTATTTAAGAGTTACTGTCTCCAGACAAGTACAAATCAGAAAACAGTGACTGAAAGAGGATTGGATAATGGACAACAACTTAGAGTTTAGGCAAGAGTGCAGAAAAAAACACACAAAAATGAAAATGAAAAAATAATTACATTTTGTATATATACACATGATCTCATAAGACATACATTAAATAATTAGGCAAAACACATATAGGCTGTTCATCTACTTTATCACATTACATCTGACCACCTCATGTTTCATGTTCTAAGAAGCCAATTATCCACCTTTAAACATGACTGAGCCTCTGATATGGAAGATTACTGTGAGAGAAGGTGACTTTCACAAGCATGTTTAAGTCTTAAGCACGGAATGACTACCAAATAAAAACCTCAGTAGACAAAACATTTCATTAAAACTTGTGTGTGACAAATATGTCAAAATCCAAGCTTTGTCTAGCTGCTTTGTCTAGGAAGTGATTAGCAAACTCTGAGTAGCAAGCTCAGATTTATATGTATATTTTTTTAAATCAGGGATTGGAAATTGTTGCATCGAGATGCATCGGTAATCTGTTTAGAATCGAATCGTTGGCCTCTGAATCGGAATCGAATCGTGAGGTGCCAAGAGATTCCCACCCCTAATAAATAATGGAACTATGGTCGCATAAGTATATTTCTCTGAGTGCAGCATTACACAGGGGGAACCCAGTAGCAGTACTGAATCCTTTTTAAATGTGCTTTGTGTAGCATTTTAACATTAATAAATAATCACTACATTAATGTTTGAGCCTAATTGCCGTAAACAAAAGAGGCCACCACTAAATGTACCTGGTTTGCCACCAGGGGCCTGTTTCACAAAACGAGAATATCTAAATCCAGGATAACTGATAAAGCGAGGCTTGACCTAGTCTAATCTGTGCAGCCTGGCTTGGTGCGTTTCACAAAGACCAAGCCAGGCTGAGGAGGAGCGACTAGGTCGAGCCAGGCTAATATTCAGATAGATGCCGTCCACGGCTTTCCTCAAAAGACCGGTGCGATCCACAGATTTACTGATGCCACAATGGAGAATACGCATTGTACATACTTTATACAGAGTGAGCAGCAGCTTCTTGTGGAAGTATGACGACGTGAAACACATTATTATGTTTAAAAGAAAGAAACGGCCGCTGTAATGAAACCCGCGAGAAAGCGTAGCAGACTATCACGGACCGACTGAATGCGTAATTGTAGCCTAAATATATTAAATGACCACGGCTCTGAATTGAAGGCCCATAATCATTCCATTCAAGGATTAGGCTACTAATTATTTGTAAACATTACACGTACACAGTTGTACTTTTGCCTTAAAAGTGAGCATGATGTGCGTAATATCTCTTTCACTCTGTTTTCTTCCTCCTCTCTCATGGGCTAAAATATAAGTTTCCTAAGTCATATTAACTTCCACTGCTCGCTTTTAATGCAAAGTGTACAACTGTTTGTTTTTGCAAATGACAGTGACTCATTGAATGGTTTCAGTTAAGAACAGTAGTTCATAAATGTATATTTTTAGACTATCATTCAGTCGGTCCGATATCTGCCACGCTTTTTCTCGCGTTTCATTTTTTTTATTTTTTATAGAGGCCGAGTTTCCTTCTCTACATATTATATGCCATGCTCCTTGTATATATGGACATAGAAAATAAAGACACTGAAGAAATTGGACTCTAAAATTTAGAAACTATGAAGATAATAATGAAGTGATGATAAATGAAGTGATAAATTCCATGCACACTGAATGGAACAGAGTATATTCATTAGTTATTTCCCCCAAATATGAGGTCAAAAACCATTGAGGTGTGTCCTCCCCTGTTGTTACATGAATGTACAGTAGCCTACATCACTAGATAGTTAGTGGTCCAGTGAACTAAGACTATCATTTGGGAGGATTGTACCATTAGGATATGTTCTTAAATTGTACAATCCTCCCAAATTATATTCCCAGTTTACTGGACAACATACATTGTGTGCTAAGAATGCCAAATACAATGCAAACATGATCCTTATTGTTAAAGAATTTAAAAAAATTAATCAACTAAGATAATTCAAGGTGCATTGGCCAACTATAGAAATGTACAGCATTGTATGTATTGCCCTTAGTAACAGACTTCATTTAAAACACATTTGAAATGTTATCAGCCTTTTCTAATTATCTCAACAACTGCCATAATATATTCATCAAACTTCTAACAACAATATGAACAGCAGTCTTCATACAGCAATATAACAGTAACAATGACTGTCACATGAATAATTATAAATAAAAAAAATAATGGTCACAACAATAAAATAATAACAGTACTTAAATAAACAGCAATATGCACCTGTTGTATTTTAATCCAGGCTGATAATAACAATAGGGTAAAACCTCTGCTGGGTGATCAGAAAAGGCTCCAGGATTAAATAAATCCTGGCTGTTAGCCTGGTCAGGAGCAGGCTAGCTGCACAGAATAAATCTCCATGGTGATTTATGTGCCTCCGCTTTCGTGAAACCGAATCAAGGCTTAATTCATCCAGGATAACCAGGAAATCCCGGCTTAATCCCTTATCTTGGTTTTGTGAAACAGGCCCCAGGTTGGATTAGGCACTAACTCTGCAGGATTGATTTAAAGCACATAAGGTAGACGCAAATGGCACAACCTCAGGAAGGAAGTGATTTATTTATTTATTTTTTTTCATCAGAAACGAAACTAAAGCTTTCTGAAATTTGGGCAATGGATATGAATGCACATCATGCTTACTTTTAAATTAGGATCACCATTAGCATGGGTGTTCCAGTGGTGCAGTAGAGTAAATGCTGCACTCACACAGTTTCTGTAACATGTTGACTTCTGCCAATATATTGCTTTCAGTTTTCTATATATTTAAATATGAAGAACTTTTGTTGCTGTAAAGTAGATTTCTGTAAAGTTTTTAGTGGTCTTAAAGATTCCCCTAAACTAAGTACAAGTCAACTCCAGCAGGATCTTATAAATAGTTGAAGCTAGCACTGGTGGAAGGAGTGGAGTAGATGCAGGGCTCAGTGGACTGAGCTGATCTTACAAAGATCTCATGACTTCTAGGAATTCATTTCCACCATGGTGCTTGGCCCTAATCAGGTGACTGGTCTCATGAGGGCCACATGATGCCATTTGGTTCCCCTCACCCCTCTTGATTTTTACCCTCCCACTGAGATGTGATAATCACACTTTTTGCCAAGAAGTTTTCAGGAATGGATGAATGAAGAAAAAATAGTCAACAATTGTTTTTGGTTTTTGTTGCAGTCTGTGTGTCCCTCTTATTGACCATAAAAAACATCACAGCTCTCAATCTCCCTGAGAGTATTAGACTGGCAGATGTCAGTCAGAGTCAGAAGGAAAGGAGGAGGAGGAAGAGGAGGGACGGTGAGACTAAAAGTATCAACGGATGGTGGATGGGAGATAAAATCTAAAGAGAGGACGATTCAGACAGTGAGAAAAAAAAGTCAGTGGTAGAAGTGAGTGCAGAGGGAGATAGTTAATCTCATGGTTGTCAAGGAGATAATGAAGAACAAACTGACAATATAGTAATTTTCTCCTCTCCTGCACCATTTTGTGTCTGTCTGTCTGTCTGTCTTTGACAGCGAGATTCATGGGGACATGAGACCATGAAACCCAATGAACAGAACAGGGAGCAGTGAAGCTCAACTAAACAGAGAAAAAAATGAACAAACTCAACTCAAGGGTAATAAACTGCAGAGAACTAATCGGTGTGCAATAATAAAATACCTGAACCAACATTATGTACTTGTACTGTAACTGTGCAACAACAGTGATGCAACATAACGGAGCAGACTAGCAGAGTACAGGACAGTAGAAATGTAATCAGGGCACAGAATGTGGAAGGAAGATGGTAAGGCAAAAAAAAAAGTAAGAGCAGGAACTGTATTTATTCGGAATAACAAATCATGAAATGTGGAAGCTGTAGTCAAGCTTCAAAATGAATATGTCCACCATAAGATGTACTGCAGGTGTTGTTGTTTCATGGATAGTATAAAGTGCCCACTAGTTTGTTTGTTTTGGTCTTCAGGAGGAAAGAAGAGTAACGTCAGCTATCTCATGGACATCATTTACTGACAGCCTGTTGGGAAACCCTAATATTTGAGCAGCAGCATTTCAAAATTGATTCAAACTGAGTGAAAACAAAGAGAGGGGGGCTCCAGAGAGAGACTTAAATTAGGAGTTGACAGATTTAGAGTCCCTGGAGACCAACCAGGAGGACGGGCCAGCTACAGAGGAGCCACAAGTCAGTTCAACTGGCAAACCGAAAAAAGGAGTAGAGATGGAGACAGAGAAGGATCAAACAGACAGATGAATAATCAGGCAGCACAAACAGTGTGATGAACACCATTAAGCAGCAGTGTCCCTACAGGACCAACATTAGGAAAGACCCAGAAGTGCTCCCATAAATGAGAAGGAGAGAGATGGAGAGAATGGAATTTTTTTTTTTTTAAATAAACCCATTGGAAGAAGATTAAAAGCATTTTAGTACTTTTCTCTGAGCTCCTGGGAGACAAGTAGACATCATTGCTTTACAGCAGGAAGTAAGAGCACTAACAGAGTGAGGTAAAGCACATGTACACTAGACCAGCAGCTAATGGGACTGAACAGACTCTCATAAAGAAACTCCACAAGAATGCAGGTTGGTAACAATATAAATACATGCACAGCTTCTACCAGAGATGCTTTGTCAGTGGATGAAATCAGTTTTGTACTATATAGCCTACATTTTTAGGGGCTTTAAAAGCTCCAGATGTTACTGTAACACAATGTGTGCTGCTGCAAAGTGTTGCAACAAAAAACATTACTGTGGCAACACAGTTGAAGGAAAGATACGATTGATGCTACTCGTCCATTAAAGCTTAATGGAGATGCGGGAAGAGTCCAGTGTGAGGTTGCTGGGCAACCAGAGGAGACTCCAGGAAGTTACTGCTCCTGGCCAAGAAATGGTCTGGCACATAACCCATTGTAAAACCACCAATACAGTTTTTTGGTCTTTGTTTTTTGAACATATTAAACAATATAACATGTTATCTAATGAGCGTTAAAGGTGCTGAACTTTCCCCCTACTTCCAGTTTTTGTGCTAAGCTAAGCTAACGGTCCCCTGGCTGTAACTTCATATTTAATCTTTAACAACTAAGTCTTGGCAAGAAAGTGAACTAGCATCTTATCAAAGTTCCAAAGCACTATTTTTCAGTTAATTGATGCTTTTTTTTAATCCTCTGCCATAACTGGAAAAAAAGTTATTGTCCAGATCATATTCTGCACCAAAATCACCATTTTGCTGTATCCACTAAATATTTCATATCTCTAGACTCTTCAACATACTTAATGTAAAACTTCTAGACGCCTGCAAAAGTGAGTGTTGTAACTCGCTCATAAAAGCTTACTGCCTTTCAAAGGCAGAGTTGGAGTTATTTAAAGCGAGCCAAGTGTCCACAGATCAATGCAGGCATTTAGTGTGACCTAGGTACTGATACAAACACAGACATGTTTTACTGAAGAATTTGCTGTGAGAAGTAGAACAGTCACTTTGTTACAGATGCATTTACACCCAATTTACTTCACCATTTACTAATTATTTTTTCACTGGAATTGGTTGGATTCAGTGTGTGTCTCTATGACGGTCTACCTGATGTGCTGTTTATTTTCATTAGGACCTCAAGGACACTATGTGCGTTGGTTTAATTAGTTTTTAATGCTGGCTGGGAAGATAGAGAAAGAGGCTGAGTCACACTGGTCATGTTTTCCATGTGATGTTTGCGAGACGAGGTTCTTTCGTTGTCACCTGAATCATTGGCATTTTGTAATCTACAAACTGCTGAATAAGTACTGAAAGCTTCCGAGTTGTTACTTTTAACTGTCGAGCATTCATCACATTTATTCTTATGTGACCTGAATTCAGCATTAGGTCAAGTCATGGGGGATCTTGTGATCATCAGCAGCACTCCCTTCCAGTCTCTCCCTCTCACATACACGCAGTAGCAGACACAATGAAGCAAGTATGACCAGCGTGTAAGTTTATTCCCTTGACATCCAAAGAATGACTGCTTATCCACAGTAAAGTCATAACAATGGTCTTCTATCCAGCTCTGAGGAGAAGCACAATGGTGAGCCTATGAGCCGGGCTGCGTCTATCCTGCAATATCCTGCATCTACTTCATTGAGTGCAATCACTGCCTAAAGCCGCTTACAACAAGCAATGTCGTTAAGAGTAGCTTTCAGGGGAGAGGTGTATTAATGCTGTACAGAGGTTCTCAAACTCTGAGGCCAAAAAATACCTTTGGAAAAACATTGAATATTTGTAATTTTGGGTAATTTGGGCCGTTAATGTGGTCAAAGTTTAAGAGCTTTCTAGAGCTAGAAGTCATGCGTGCAGTGTGGTAAAGCAGGAACATTATCCCAGTTCCCTACTGGGATCTCATCTGTGAAAACCAGGCTAATTCATTTCTATGTATAGCTGACAAAAGGTTGGAAGGTTATCTCCTCTCCTCTCCTCTCTTCTCCTCTCCTCTCCTCTCCTCTCCTCTTTCAATAGTTTACACATTTACACAGAGAGGAGCAGGGATTCAGCAGGAAGGGTCGGTCTTGTGGGAGTGGTGTGTGTTGTTGTACTGAGATACAAAAAACACCTCTGGGAAACGGCGTAATGTTTTCGTATTTCCATGCAATGCATGTATCAGGGCTAGGATGATTCTTTTGTCCTGATTTGATTCTTTCACGATAAATGGGTGCCTATTCGATTTGTATCGCGATTTTAATTTATTGTGATTTTTCATAGTATTGAGTATTGCGATTTTCTTGTCCTTTAACAAAAACAAAAGTTGAATAATAAACTAATAGAGGCAATATATCATGAGAAACTAATTGTGTCAGTCAGTACATAACGTATTTTCTGCATTTTCTGCTTTCGCCTTGTTTTGCTGGATATGAAGAAATAAAAAATATCGAGTCTAGGGAAAAGAATCAATAAAAAAAAAAATCACGATACATACGATAATAAAAAATAAATAAAAAATGTCTCCCACCCCTAATTATTTGTGTTAGACAAGACTAAACTGTATTGTCATTGTGTCGTCACACAGAAATAATAGAGACACAGGCTGCAGCAACCTGGTGTTATTTAATCATGCACAAGTGCTCATTCATAATAAATCATATTATTCCCCTAAGGCTTTTTTTAAGTATAAAGCCATATTGATTTAGAATAGATCTATAGATGATTAGGTGCCAGGTGCTAAAACGGAGCGTATTCAGGTATTCAGACAGACAGTATGAGAAAAATAATGTGTTTTTTGAACATTAAAGGATGCAAACATGTTATAGTAGAAATCCAAAATACATGTATGAACTTGAAAATGAGCATAATATAGACCTTTTAAGGCACAACTGCATGGAGGTTCATGTCACCCCCTACTTAACAGGCATTCGTTGGGACACATAACCACGCCAGGGGTATCACTGCTGGGGATTTGTTTTGCCCTGCCCCTCCCTATTCAGACTGTTCACATCTGTGATCATCATCATCAGCAGCTTTTGGGTGACACTGTACTTTTTTTTTTTATTTTATTTTTTTTATTGAATGAGAATTAGAGTGATAGATTTAGAGACCAGACTGTTCATCTGTTTAGAAAAGCAGCTAAACCACTGTGCGGAAAAGAGTATGACGTGTTCATACAGTATTCATTAAAGGTTATGGGGTTTCCAATAGTGGTTGGTCAATTTAGCATACAGGCGGAATTAAAAATCTCAACTGCTTGGAATCACAGAGCTCTGATTGGCTGCTGATGGCGACAAAAAAAGCTTGACACACTCTAAACGCTCTGCTGACTGTTTTGGTCACAGTCCGAGCACACCATCGTGGTTAAAGGTGGGAGGGTGGCGTTTTGGAGGTGGATGATAAGGATTAATCATTATCTTATTTGGTCTGGCCTGTGGGGCCGGGTGAGCCTGGGCGGCATGGTGACAGACGTGAAGCACAGCTGGTATTTCATCTGTGACTTAGGTAACACACACACACACACACACACACACACACACACACACACACACACACACACACACACACACACACACACACACACACACAGATATCAGGACGTTTATCTGAATACCACATACACATATGAAGATAAGGATACACAAAGCGCAGGTGGGTTGACATTAAATGTTTAATACTCCACATCATTTTTTTTTTTTTTTTTTTAATCCCTCTGCAGTGTGGATGTACATACTGCAGCAGTTACTCACTTCCTCTCAGGCCTACTAGCTGACATAAAGCACAAGATCTCCACGTGCATATAAAACACAAGCTAGTACGTGTTCGTTGCTATTTTCAACCTGCCCCAGTGCCTTTTTTTTTAAACTTTGAATCCATCGGGAATAGCCACGGAGAAAGTGGTGACTTTGGAAAATGCCTTGCTAAAGCACTCCACTGTTCTCTACACACCTTCATTTATTTATCCCTTTCACGCTTTTAGTCAAAACAAAATTGCAAGTGCAGTAGTCAAAGGCACAATCACACACAATATGTATCTGTATTTAATGCCTAGTGATTTAGTGAATGGGACGAGATTTCTCTTATCTCTGTAGCTCAGTGGCAGCAGAGAGATAACACACACTCATGCAGCATGTGTGCCTGCATTCATTCGTGTTTGCACATGCAACCCTAATATATGACACAGTGTTTAGATGTGAAAGTGTGTGAAGGGTTTGTGTGTGTGTCCGTCCGTGGTATCGCAGAGAGCAGGTTGTCGTCCGTAGCTTTTGTTGAGACTTATTTCCAGTGCCGCCTGTTGCAACGGGATTGGTCATCAGTCCAACAGCTCAGCCTTTAAAGCTGCAGTTATTTGTGTGTGTTGCAGTGATTCCTCTTTCCTGCTTGCACTATTCTGTAAATGTTATCTTTACTTGCCAGGCATCACACAGCACTAACTGCAGTATTACTCCAGAGACTGAACACCATTTTGATAGTTTCAAATCGCAAACTTCACAAAAACAGTTTCACAAATCTTATGATGTATGTAATGGTTTATAGGGCTTTGCCTGTGCTCTGCAGTGGTGGGCTGTTGATGTGTGTCTAAGTCTTGTCCATCTGTGAGTTGTGTCTCATGTGTGGGTGTAATGTGTAATCAAAGTTGTTGAAGAATGGCATCTCTTATGTTGGTAATACTGGAGGAAATAACACACACACACCTCCATCTGATGCTGCACATCAAATATGGTTCTCTTGTTGTTGGTGTCTCTGGTGGAGAGGGTTGGGATGGATGGGGGGGGGGGGTGTGTGTGTGTGTGTGTGTGTGTTTTATTTCCTCCAGTATTACCAACAAAAGAGATGGTGGGTGGGTCCAGCTCTTCCTGTTTACAATATGGTTCCTTATCACAGTGTGGCTTCGGTTTCTGCCTCTGTAATGCTGCGTTCAGGTCTTGTGGGAATAATCATTGTTGTTTTTAAAGCATCAACTTAATGACACATTTTAGTAAATATTTCAGTTATTAAGATAAGTGATTGCTTGAAGTTTGAAATCTGAATGATCTGCTTTGTTGGAAGCATCTTTAATTTGAAATGTAATCGAGAAACTGAAATGCAGCAGAAAAACATGAGGACTAGGAACACCGACAGATACACAGGTACAATTCATTATACAGGGATTAAGTTCAGTTTGGCTACCTAATAAAAAAGACGACAATAAGAATGTTTAAAAAAGCATTAATTAGTGTCTGTCTGAGAGTAACAATCCCATTTGATCCAGTATTTTTCTACCTCGTCTCTCTGTATTCGAAGGGTGCAGGTAATCTTTTCATTAGAGCATAGTCCATAGTTGGGGGATTTCTGTGAAGCCAAAATTTGGTAACACTTCCTTTTACTTGCATGTTGACATGAACATCTTAAGAAGGTCACTTTTACACAAACCTTATGGCATATCTCCAAAATACAGAGAGAGAGAGAAATAAAACAATACTAAAAGCAGTATCCTCCTTTATTTAATTGCTAGAGGTATAATACATTTTAAAACTACATTCAAAGTGTTAGTTTCACTTCTCTAAAACACGAGTGCTCTGTGCACCTGTTTGTACATTCAGGCTCTTCCCCTTCCCCTAAAGGTTACCCTAAAAAAAAATCTCAAATGACCCCAACTGTATTGTTCTCACTTTGGATCAGTTCTCTCATCTTTCTGTCTTTGTAAAGACATACAGCAAAACACACATACACCACACAATTGACAACATTATGTGTGATTGTTTGTGTATACCTGGGGCCCATTTCAGGAAGAAGGTTTAACAAACTGAGTCTAACCGTGATCTCTGAGTTGATTTACCCTGAGATGGGAAATTCTGAGTTTTCGGTTCCAGAACAGCTGATTTGAGTTGGTTCAATCAACTCAGAGTAGCTTCACTCAGAGTTAAGTGCGTGCACCACCACAATAAAAAGGCAGCATGAATGGAGCCATTATAATACGATTCACCATGGCAACAACCACAAACAAACTGGTCGGCGGAAATACTCATGTGCACATACAGCGAGTTTGAACATGTGTGCAACACAGCGGCAATTGCTGTTAAATTAAATGCTTAAGTTCCAATATAGTGTATAAATATCATATTTAATCATAAGTATAATATTACTGGGTGAAATGGTATTGAACCTACAATCTATTTCATTTAGGTGCAATCTTGCGGGCGAAAAACTACTAGGTACTGACGCTGCAGCACCATCATTAACAGAATTATAATTCATAATCTCATATTTCAAAGGGTTTACATCATTCACCTGCAAACCTGTGGAACTCCTTTTTTAATGGCTCTTACTGGTTTGTGTCCAGGGAACACTACAAAAACATTTAAAAAAATGTTTCAGAGCGAATCACATTCTTCTGACAGCACTTTGCTACAGTGGCTTTACTAATATGCTCCGCATCACCAATGTTGTAAAGAAAACTGCCGTTGGCAAAAAAAGTTAATGTGACACAAAGAATCTGCTGGGATGTAGAGCATGTCCACGATGTGTGGCGTTAGTGATATGAGGACGGATAAGGTTATGTAGGCTACATAACTGATAGACTGGGAAGAAAAACCATACCGCTCAAATAGGTAGGCTAGTATCTGGAAATGAAAATGCATCTATACTCGGGGCCTCAATATCCTCTCCCGACGTATGTTTAACTCCCTGGGAAGTAATACAGCTTCTTCATCAGCGGGATCGTCCACAGAAGGACATGCCAAGTTTTGAAGGAAAAAAACCGTATAGTCTGCCTAACACCTTTTTTTATTCATGCATAGCCTATAACAAACTACGCTAAAATGCGCCTGATACAGACTGAATGAATGAATGAGGAAATGAAAGAGCGCTGTGTCAGAGGGAGGAGACTGAGAGAAACTCAAGGTTTATTGAGGAACCTGCTCCCGAACCAGGTTAGGTTCACAGGCTCAGTTACCATAGTAACTGACTCTGAGGTTAAGTTACCTCTCTTTCTGAAACGGAAAAGAGTTGAGTTTCCCTCATCTCAGGGTTAACAAACTCAGAGTTTTCACTGAACCTGCTTTCTGAAAGTGTGTGTGTGTGTGTGTGTGTGTGTGTGTGTGTGTGTGTGTGTGTGTGTGTGTGTGTGTGTGTGTGTGTGTGTGTGTGTGTGTGTGTGTGTGTGTGTGTGTGTGTGTGTGTGTGTGTGTGTGTGTGTGTGTGTGTGTGTGTGTGTGTGTGTGTGTGTGTGTGTGTGTGTGTGTGTGTGTGTCTAAGTCTAATGTGGCTGTCTAATATGGCTTTAAGGAATATGGATGTTGGTGCTGAGTGAGGCCGACAGAAACAAAACCTGCGGACTCTCTCCATCCCTTTGTCCTGACCACAAATGTTTCCCTTCCAACTATAAATACACCCTGAAACCTGCCGCGTCCTGTAACGTGAAACGCTGCTAAAGTGATTTATTAAAGTCCAGAATAGCCCAAAGTCTCCCGTTACATCCAAAGGCTTAATGCTCAAGCTAATACAGGGCAGTTTTTTATTTTTATTTTGTGAAGATGTAGTTTTATTTGATTAAACATAGACAGGCTTTCATGTAAAAAGCTTGAATCCAGGGGAAAGCTAAACGTAATCGATAGGAGAGAGATGTCTGCTTAGAGGCCATCCAGGTTGTGGTGAGGGATGGAGAGGAAAGAGGTGAGAAAACCAATAAAGCTGCATTAAGGAGGGAGATGACAGTAAGAGAGGAAGCCCACTGATTCTCAGTCAGCGCCATCTGACTCTGATCAACACAGATTCATGTAACAATACTACACATTATCATTACCTGTTTTGCATGTATACATGTACGTGTCTGCACAGCAGATTATAGCTCACACACCTAATTGAACTGAACCTGGCAAAGTTTTGATCCTACCAGGTCTTTATCAGACAAATATGGCTCTCATGTCGAAGTGCAAGATGTTATCACTGCAGGCACACCACTGTTTACATCATGGCCAACCAACCATGCAAAAAACTAACTCAACACATGTAGGATGTCACAGATAGGCCTGTCACGATAACAAATTTTGCTGGACGATAAATTGTCCCAGAAATTATTGCGATAAACGATAATATTGTCGTTGAGAGACCATTTTCATCTAATATAATGATAATGCCATAATAATGCAGGTACACCTTTTTCAAAGATCAATAAACTTTTATTTCTAAAGAATATTTAACACTGGAACTGGAAGACATTTTAAATATCCACATTATGTCTTTGATCTCTTTAGTATGTCGTCTTTCACGCTGTTGTTTGCCGTTTGTGACACGTACGTTCTCCCAGGTAATTCATAGCCTGCTGGCTGTCAAACGTTTGCAGCATTCCTGGAGTGTTTGTGGGATAGACTGTACTACATTTAACAATTATTTAACACTAAATATTACATTTAAATAATATATAATTAATAAATTAAATGGCCACATGGCGAGTAAATGTTTGTAGCAAAATAGTTCTGTTTTTCAGTCTTAATTTTGGCGAAGGTGCAGCTTCTGCTCCTCTGCAGGTCGGAGCCCCAACTCTCAACTAGCGTTTCTCTCTCTCTCCGTCCGTAGTCCCGCAGAGAGAGAGAGAGAGAGAGAGAGAGAGAGAGACTTGTCATCCCATAACAGTAGCTGATGTTGAAGTAATTGACAAAAGGCTGTTAAGGAAACTGATAATGATATTATTTGTATTGTTGGTTTGTCTTCTATTTGTATGTTGTTGTTGCAAATTTCACATTTTCTGAATAGAGCACTGACCTTTTAATTTACAACATTAGTGCTGCAGCTCTTTCGGTTATTTTTCGATAATTGGCTAATCTAATTTTCAGGCTAACGAGCTACCAGCAACTAGTAGCATCTCCATAATGTACAGTATATTTATGTAACCCTATCCTTTGTGTTCCTGTATATTTATGGCTCTGTTCCATATACATACAAGAAACGGGAAGTGTGTAAGAAACGTGTTAGGTGAACAGATGGAGCAGGCAGGTGGGAGAGAAGAGGAGGAACAGTAACTGTGTGGGCGACAAAGTTGGCAAGCTGCCCATGCTATCTGGTTTTCATCTCCTCCTTTACTGTAAATCAGATATCGGTCAGTTAGTATGGCCCCTCTCTGATAGGATGGTTGTGATGTTGGTTCAGTCTCAATACAGCTTCAACACTGGCCTTTCAAAAGGTAAAGAAGAGGGCAATGAAGACAGGGAAGTAGGGATGATATGCTGTATGTCTTGAAGACATCAATTGTTATTCGTACATCAATTTCCCCTTGCTTTCAATTTTCCCTTCACTTCCTTTCATTGCTCTCTCATAAGTGTGTGTGTGTGTGTGTGTGTGTGTGTGTGTGTGTGTGTGTGTGTGTGTGTGTGTGTGTGTGTGTGTGTGTGTGTGTGTGTGTGTGTGTGTGTGTGTGTGTGTGTGTGTGTGTGTGTGTGTGTGTGTGTGTGTGTGTGTATACAGCATTCCAGTCTGAGTCACATGCAGGTCCATGTAACCGTGGTAACAAAAGTTCCCATTCATGGAGGAGAAATTACTCATTCATTCTGACTTTCTGTAATCTGCTTCAGTGTGTCACACAGTATTATGTTACAAGTGTGTGAGAGAGTGAGTTTGTGTGTGAGAGAGTGTGAGTGTATAGGATCATTATACATTTATTCATCTCCCATTGAAACCTAGTTACATTTGGGAGTCCAAAAATGGCAAATTATGTTTGATTGTACAGATGTTGGATGTTTTATTTAGCTTTACGGAGCTTGGCAGTATCAATGCAAAGCTTTACCCACTGACCCATACTGCATATCACCTACGGAATTATTTAAAATGAAAACTGACATTACACAAACACAGAGAAACGTGTATGCTCCATTGAACACTCAAACTTTTCTTTGTCCCACCTGCAGTGTGTTGGTGAGGAGAACTGGGTGGACAGCAGGACGATTTTCATTGGACACAAGGAGCCTCCTCCAGGAACAGAAGCCTTTATACAACAAAGATTCCCTGACAACAGAATAGTCTCCTCCAAGGTCAGCAAAAACACCCACGCATACACACAAAGATCAAAACACGCTGAAGTAGCATAGATACTTGAACAAAAATACATGACAGAAAACAACAAACTTGTCTTATAATGTGTGAGTTAGTTTTTCTTGGTAATAAGACACAGTGTTTCAGGAAGGTGATTTTAGAAGCGTGGATATTGTATTTTAAAGATACGATGGTCAATATTTAAAGTGCTCATATTATGCTCATTTTTAGGTTCATAATTGTATTTAAAGGTTGTACCAGAATAGGTTTATGTGGTCATATTTTTGTTGTCCTGCACATTGCTGCAGCTCCTCTTTTCACCCTGTGTGTTGAGCTCTCTGTTTTAGCTACAGAGTGAGACATCACACTTCTGTTCCATCTTTGTTGGGAGTAGCACATGCTCAGTAGCTAGGTCAGCACTGCTAGCTAGTCAGTTGCATAGTATGATGGCGTGTCACGCTAGCAGCTAGGCGAGCATTATAACGTGTGTTCCAAAGTGACGCACGTTTGTCTCTGAAGTAAAGGCTGGACTACAATAGAGCTGTTTGGAGCAGTTTGTGAACAGTGTTTTCTGTTGGAGATGGTAAGTCCCTTTGGGGTGGACTTTGGGCTTTTTCACTTTGTAAACCTATAACATGCACAAAAAAGATATATATCACAATAAAGGAAAGGGGAAAAGCCAAAAAGCATAATATGAGCACTTTAAATTATTCAATTAAATCTGTTTAGCCACTTTAGCCAGTGGTTTATTTATCAATCATTTTATTCTGTCTATCATGTTTGTAAAATGTTTTTATGGCTGTGGTTAATTTATAGTTTATCTGTGATACTGTCCGACTCCACATAAAAATCAATGAAAAAGCATCTTAATATCTACTGTATTAAAACTCTATAGGCATATGATTTCTAAAAGCAAGAAGCCACATATTGCCTTCATGTTGTTAGTCTCTTTAAAAGTTCTTGTTCACCTCGGATTTGACATGGCTAGCTAGTGATAACCGTGTGCTGGGATTTGGACACTGACACTCAATGATTGGTTTGACTGAACTGTCTCGTGTCTTCCCAGTACACATTTTTGAACTTCGTCCCGAAGAATATGTTTGAGCAGTTCAGGAGAGTCGCCAACTTCTACTTTCTCATCATATTTCTGGTTCAGGTAAAAGCGTTTTTCTGTTTCTGTTTACATTAATTACAGCCATTTTAAATGTTTTTCTGTCTTTTCACTGCTTTGGTTTCTACAAAACATGCTTCTACAGTATGCTGCTATACACGGGGGCACAACAATATAATTTTCCCCACAAGGATCCTGTGCTAATCATTTTGTTAAAATACTGTAATAGTTCTACAGTAAAAAAGAAACCATCATACTAAAATGTCTTTAATTAATGGGCTGATTTTATGTATTGTGAGTGACCTGTTATATACAATTTGGCAAGAATCAAGTAGGAAGAACCTGCAACACAAATCATAGTTGAAAAATTTTTTTTTTTCACATAATTCATGGACAATTTAAATAAAGAAAATAACGTGCTGCTATAAAATTTCACTTAATGTAATTAGAAGAACCATTATTTGTTTGCTAGTGTAGAAGGAGATTAGGTCCATCAATATTTTTGTACTTCTAATTTCCTCCCTGTCGAGGTCTGTAAGGGTCAGATATTACTTAGTGCACCTTTTTTGATGCATTATTCTGCCCTAAATCCATGTCCGTCATTTAATTCTCTCTCTTTGTGTGTCACTTCAGTTGATCATTGACACTCCCACCAGTCCTATCACCAGCGGGCTGCCGCTTTTCTTTGTTATCACAGTCACAGCCATTAAACAGGTGAGAGCCAAAGGTTTTCACTTTGCTTCGATTAGATATTGACATTAAACACTACACCATTAGCACTACAAACACAAACACACACATACACACACACTTTTACATCCCACCCTCTCTGTCTCTGTTTTCCTCTGTCAGGGTTATGAGGACTGGTTGAGACACAAAGCAGACAACGCTATCAACCAGTGTCCCGTCCACGTGGTGGAGAACGGGAAAGTGGTCTGCAAACAAAGTCGCAAGCTCAGGGTGTGTGTGTCAAGAGATAAATCACTAGAGTCTCGCCCCATTTAAAAGTGTGTGTGTGTGTGTGTGTGTGTGTGTGTGTGTGTGTGTGTGTGTGTGTGTGTGTGTGTGTGTGTGTGTGTGTGTGTGTGTGTGTGTGTGTGTGTGTGTGTGTGTGTGTGTGTGTGTGTGTGTGTGTGTGTGTGTGTAATTCAGCTTTTGAAGTCTGTTGTAGTACTGTATGTAATGTATACAGAGTGAAATTGCAGCTAAAATAACAGATGCAGAGGATCAGCTAAAGGATCAAATGTCCTGTGAGAGAATGTGACCGTTTGTGACTGTTGGCTGAACTGAAGGTTTACAGGTGGTAAAGCAGAAGGTTAGCTTAACTGCATTAGTAGAAACAGGATGTGACATGCCATCCTTGAAGACCCTACATCTAGGCATGCCAGAGGCATTTTAGAAAATAAAAATAGGATGCCTCTTTTTTTTTTTCTTTTCTTTTTTTTCTCTTTCTCAGGTTGGAGACGTCATATTGATGAAAGAAAATGAGACTTTTCCCTGCGACCTCATCCTTCTTTCCACGTCTCGAGATGATGGGACCTGCTATGTTACTACAGCCAGTCTGGACGGAGAGAGCAGCCACAAGGTGTGTACTGTACAGCATGTGTGTGGTATTAAAGTACAGGCCGGTTAGTTCACTTTATCCAACCTGAATTTTTGATTTACTTCCTTCAAGTTAAGGCTGCCAGTTTTCATAGCAAAGGTCTTATTTGGTCTCTTTTCATTCACCCATCCGTTCTCTCGTTCCTAGACATACTATGCAGTTCAGGACACCAAAGCTTACAACACAGAGGAGGAGGTAGACACCATCCACGCCACCATAGAATGTGAACAACCACAGCCGGACCTGTACAAGTCAGTACAACACACTATGCATTCACACAACTGAAAAACACTGTCTTGACAAATAAATGTTTGAAACACGTCTTTCCTGTTACGTCACAGATTCGTTGGCCGTATCAATATCTACATGGACAATGAGCCAGTGGCCAGGTAACCCAAAGCCCTCAAATGCTCCAGGTCCAGGAATACGGTCCATTTTTTTCCAGTAAAGATCAAAGTAGATTTTTCCAAAATACCACTGTAAACTCCAAATCAGTCCACCAATTGTTGTATCATATTTAGTCAAAGTACTCTCACCCCTGATACATGTTGGAAAGGTTATTCTTTTCTATATTTGAGTATTTCTGTTACTTTGATTCCCTTAGTTCTTTTGTTTGCGATTGTATTAATCATTTTGTCTAAATTAGTTTGAATTAGTTTCTTTTTAACGTCTTTGAGCAGGGGCTTGATTTTAATTAATTTCTTTTTAATTTTGCAGGCCATTAGGAGCAGAGAACCTGTTGCTCCGAGGAGCCACACTCAAGAACACTACACACATATATGGTAATATCACCTGAAATTGACTAATGTGCTAGAAAAAGTTTAGATCTTTTTTTTTTTTGTCAAACTAGCTTTTTCCAGAGCTTTCAACTGTTTCTCACTGTCCTCCTCGGCTGATGGAGTTTGTGAGAAGACTGTTGTGATTAAAAGCTTTGGAAAAAGCTAGTAAATGGACCTTGAGTTAAGACGATGTCTGCCTCCCTTTTAGCGGTTGCCATCTACACTGGCATGGAAACCAAGATGGCTCTCAACTACCAGTCCAAGACTCAGAAACGGTCCGCAGTGGAAAAGTAGGCTCTCTCTCTCTTTCCTTCTCATTTACTTATTATAAATTGTGAACACTGGCTTTGATAATCATTTATATTTTTTACCCATCCATCAATTCACTGACTGAGAGTCCTTGTGTCTCTCTGGCTCACTGCACGGAGTGGATCTCTTTCTTTCCATCTGGCGTTGACGTGTGTCTTCTATCCAGATGGCTTGTAGATATGAATGGCTGTAGGTGGATTACATTTACACTTGGTAACAGTGTGGGCCTGATTAACTCATTGGAATTGCATTTGTCTTCCTTTTGCCAAAATGTACTTGGCTCGAAATAAATCCCTTGTGTCAGCTGTTCCGTTTTATACATGAGTATCTATTTCTAACAGTCTTGTATAAAATACTTGAAAGCAATACTTGAGTAAAAGTACAAGTATCTTACCAGAAAAGGTTAAAGTCTCCTTTTAGAATATTACTTGAGTAAAAGTCTTAAAGTAGCTGATATTTACTGTACTTAACTATCAAAAGTAATTTTCTGATATTAAATGTAGCCTACTTAAGTATTAGAAGTAAAAGTTAAAAGAAGTGATTATGAACGTTATGGCCAAAGGTGTGTAACCTTATCTTCCTCACCACTGTCGTCGGGGTGGTCATCGTCTGTTACCATGGCGGCAGAGCCTGCACCAGGTGCTTCCATGACACTCTCAGTCATTATGCTTCCTCCTCCTCTTCTTCTTCTTTAGTTTTGGCCTTTTTTTTTTTTTTTTTGCCACTTGGCAACAGGCATTAGGTCACCAACTGGAATGGAGCATGCATTATCTTGGCAATTTAGGAATAATGATTTGCCAAACCTACTTTTTTGTAGTAACGAGTAACTAAGATGCTTAGGAGTAATGTAGTGGAGTAAAAGTATACATTTTATTTAGGAAATGTAGTGGAGTAAAAGTAAAAGTT
This sequence comes from Perca fluviatilis, assembly GCF_010015445.1. Classification (NCBI taxonomy): domain Eukaryota; kingdom Metazoa; phylum Chordata; class Actinopteri; order Perciformes; family Percidae; genus Perca; species Perca fluviatilis. Next base: position 9,887,722 of record NC_053135.1, read on the forward strand.
TCGGGAAATATAAATAACGAAGTACAGATACGTGAAGATTCTACTTAAGTACAGTAGCCAAGTATTTGTAACAACTCTGATTTCTAACAAATGCAGTGTGTTACAATCCAAAATAACTTTTACTTTACCTGTGGGACTGGTCTGCATTGTCTTTCTGAATCCATGCACTTTGGTGTGCCTGGTTTCTATCTCTGGACCAGAGGTATTTTTTGTGTTAATGTGGCCAGATATAAGATGGCCCTCGTTGTCTCTCCCTGCAGGTCAATGAATGCCTACCTGGTGGTCTACCTGTGCATTCTCATCGGCAAGGCACTCATCAACACGGTGCTGAAATATGCGTGGCAGGCCGACCCCAACAGAGACGAGCCCTGGTACAACGACAGGACCGACGCAGAGAGACAGAGGCACATCGTGAGTCTGTTAATTACATTCCCTCAATCTGAAAAAATAAATAAATAGAAGAATTCTTCATCCCCTCATCCTCCTCTTCCTCAGGTGATCAGGGCATTCACAGACTTCTTGGCCTTCATGGTTCTTTTCAACTACATCATCCCTGTCTCCATGTACGTCACTGTGGAGATGCAGAAGTTCCTAGGCTCCTATTTCATCATGTGGGATGATGAAATGTTTGACAAGGAGCTAGGAGAGAGAGCCGTGGTCAACACGTCGGACCTGAACGAGGAGCTGGGACAGGTAGCAACGACCACTTCCAACAGGCTGACATAAAAGCAAACATTTCTGTACTGTACAGTAGTGGTGTGCGTTACTGCAAAATTTGGAATCGATCCGATACAAAGTAAATACAGGGCCAGTATTGCCAATACCGATACTTTTTAATAAATTACGTGGATGCATCGTCAAATTGCTAAATCTGAACACATTTTCATGACCTTTTTTTGTGTGTGTGTGTGTGTGTGTGTGTGTGTGTGTGTGTGTGTGTGTGTGTGTGTGTGTGTGTGTGTGTGTGTGTGTGTGTGTGTGTGTGTGTGTGTGTGTGTGTGTGTGTGTGTGTGTGTGTGTGTGTGTGTGTGTGTGTGTGTGTGTGTGTGTGTGCGCGCGCTGCTGGCCACCGCCGGGCCTGGCTACTTGCTTGTTTGCCTGGTGCCGCTGAGCCATGTGACAGTACAACATCAAATCACAAGAGGGGGGAGGAGGAGCAAAGTGTGCCTGCTCTGCACTGTGACAGGAGCGACACTTACAGACAGCCAGGCCGCCTCTCTGATGAAACCACAGCAGTGCATACTGGAGAGAAACTAAAACTAAAGTACCGATCTCATAACACTGGTATTGATCAATATCAATACCAACGTTGGTATCGATATTATCGATATTTGGATCGATCCGCCCACCACTACTGTACAGAGAAGTTGCATAGAGACTTATGCTGTAACTAATTTCCTGCTCTCTGTCCAGGTGGAGTATGTGTTTACAGACAAGACAGGGACTCTGACAGAGAACAACATGGAGTTCATCGAGTGCTGTGTGGACGGACACGTTTATGTACCTCATGCTATCTGTAACGGACAGGTAACAATAATATGCGTTCCCCCAGCCTGCCTATGGTCCCCAATTGGCTTGAAATGGTGATAGGTGTAAACCGAGCACTGGGTATCCTGCTCTGACCTTTGAGAAAATGAAAGCTCAGATGAGCCGATCTGGAACCTTGCTCCTTATGAGGTCATAAGGAGCAAGGTTACCTCCCCTTTCTCTGCTTTGCCTGCCCAGAGAATACCCATGAGAGAGAGACATCATGGCTTTCAAACGAGAAAAGTGGCAGTTGGTCAAGGCCACACCCCCACCCTCCACCTTGCCCCGCCCTCTCTCCTCCTCAATAGCTAGAGACACAAAAATGGCACATCCTAAGGAAAGCTCATTGTGGGACTGGCCCTAGTGGCTGTAATTCTGCACCAAGGCTGAATTTTGGGAAAGAGACTTCAGATATAGTATTAGGGGACCACTAAGGTCTATATAAAAGCATCCAAAGAGCACCATGTCATGGGACCTTTTAAGATTAATGAAATTTACAAAGACTAGGCACCCCACACTATAATGATTGTTTCCACCAGCACACACTGATTGATTTATTTATTTTATAGTTTTTTCTGGAGCTTTCAACAGCATCTCACACTCTCAATGCAGCAAGAAACTACTATTTACAAGATTAAGAATTAACTTTTATGCTCAATCTCATGCACGATATTAATAAAATATAGCCAGTGGCTCACTCTACAGCACATCACACCTTTGTTGTTTTGTCGCTTTTTTAGGGCATTTTAATATAATTGACTATATACTATATTTTAGACCATCAACATGTCTTATGTTTATGTCAATATTATTCTATTTAAATGTGCTTAATTTGTGTTGTTGCTAGGTGATGCCTGGTGCAACAGGTATGGACATGATCGACACATCGCCAGGTCCTGGGGCCAGGGTGAGCTGTGTGTGTGTGTGTGTGTGTGTGTGTGTGTGTGTGTGTGTGTGTGTGTGTGTACGTGTGTACGTGTGTACATTAGGGTAACACTGTGTTGTCCGTCCACCACAGGAGCACGAAGAGCTGTTTTTCCGGGCACTGTGTTTGTGCCACACGGTGCAGGTGAAGGAGGAGGAGACGGTGGATGGGATCAAGCATGGCATCCACCAGGGCAAGTCCACTTCCTTCTACATCTCCTCATCTCCAGACGAGGTGGCGCTGGTGGAGGGCATGAAAAGGTGGAACACACACACACACACACACACACACACACACACACACAAAATTTCACAATGATAAATCGGACTGTTGAATTGCAAATAAAGCCATCTGCTCACACAGAGCATTTTTCAAACACACACATTCGGTTCAGTCACTCTATTTCCAATAACCGTGCTTTGCTCTGTGCCGCAGGCTCGGTTTCACCTATCTGAGACTCAAGGACAGTCACATGGAGATCTTGAACAGGGAGGATGAGATTGAGAGGTGAGTGTGTCCCTTTAAAACAATGTTGTTTATCTCTTTAAGCCTCGGCAACAATTCTTCTATAGGCTTTTTAGTTATTGTAGAAGTTATTTATAGCGCATACAGCACTTCTTATTATTGTTATGTATGTAATTTGTTTATTTACCACTTGCCTCTGATTAGAATATTTCTCTAGGTAATTTCTCTAAATGTAAAATGATGGCATTTACTAATTTTTGTTAACCATTTTGGACCCAGAAAGTTTCGGTTGCAGCATGTTACCATACTTGGTTTTGTTAATGTTAACTTAATGGCCAGTGTATGAAAACAGAGCAGAGATTAGAGTTGATCTGAACTGAATGTGCATTGCTGTAAAATGACATCACTACAGCAACAAGTGGGAGTAGCCCAGTAACTGCTGAAACCAGCAGGCTTCCATCTATGAGTTTAAATTTAGAACAGCGATGAAAAGAGATAATTGTTGGCAGAAAACTATCTCTGAAAAGGGTGTTCAGCTTTCAAAGTGATGGTCAGATAATCTCTGTTTGAGCTCATGTAGTAGGATTTTTAAAGGTTTATGTAAGATTTTGATTACAGATGTTTGGAGCTATTCCTGACAATCCGTCGTATTTTAATTGACCATATCAGCTAAAATAAAGCTGTTCAAAATCTGATCCTTTCTTTACTGAACTCTACTGGTCATTTCAGCCTGCTAGTGTCAATGCTTTCCTTAATTTGAATGAATCTACAAGATAATTTCAATGTTGTTGATTTTAGTTGTGTGGGTTCTTTTTGTAGGTTTGAGCTGCTGGAGGTTTTGACATTCGACTCAGTCAGACGGAGGATGAGCGTCATTGTCAGGTCCAGCTCTGGTAAGGCATTTCAAACTGTTAATATGCATGTATATGTTTAGGTTCATGTGTATGGCTTATTTCTTACATACTTTTCTGTTCTTTTTTGCTTGTGTGTGTGTGAGAGCAGGTGAGCTCTATCTGTTCTGTAAAGGTGCAGACTCCTCCATCTTCCCCAGGGTTATATCGGGCAAAGTGGATCAGGTTAGAGCTCGGGTGGAGCACAACGCAGTGGTGAGAGCACACACACACACACACACACACACACACACACACACACACACACACACACACTATATTTGTCATTCACTCATATCACTCGTTTCATAAAACTACAGAAAGTATTTTTCTGTTGGAGCAGTATTCCCATGATTCACCTTTCACCACATGAGTTTTAAAGATTGTGTTACGTCAGTCCGTTTTTCTCGTCAGCTGTTAACAATTAATATGTATTTAATAATCTCGTTACTCGACCCTAAAACACTTAAATTATTCATACATTGCATGGGACAGTAAACAAAAAGTCATAAGGTCACAAGATGTGTTTTATTGTAATTGTTGTTCTCTTTATAAACCCACATTTGATGAACTTCTCCTTGGAAATGAAGAATATAAACAACACAAGTAGGCAAGAGGGGAAGTGTGCAGCAGTAAAGCACTTAACTGCATAACTTCATTACATAATGACTCCCAAAATGCATAACCCATAAAGATGAACTAAATAAAGTGAATTGAACCTGTAGTGGAAACCAGGTCAGTAAGACAGCGCTTGTCGTGGTTGCAGCTGTAGATAAATCGTAGCTTTCAGTGGAAACAGAAAGATCTATGGTGGGCGTTGTACTGGTGAGGTTCAAATGAAAAGAGCAGTTACTGCCCACACACACACCATACACTAACATTCAGAGTCCAAACTCAAGGAAATATCTGTATTTTGCTGTTTGTTTAGAATCTGGGGCACAAACGGTTTCAGATGGAACATGTAAAAAGAAGGCCATTGGAAAAAGCCCTTGATATACCAGTCTAACCCTGTTTGAATCTATCCTCCAGGAGGGTCTGAGGACACTTTGTGTTGCCTATCGGCCTCTGAGTCCCGAACAGTACCAGGAGGTTTGTCACCTGCTGAACGGGGCCAAGTTGGCACTACAGGACCGAGACAAACGACTAGCCGAGGCCTACGACCTCATCGAGAAAGACCTCATACTCTTGGGAGCCACTGCTGTGGAGGACAGGTGGACGATCTCTTCTAAGGGCAATTTTGCTGCCAAATATATAGAAATGTAGTCTTTCGGTCTGTTATAATCACTCAGGTGTTACTGTATGCTTGCTCTTTTTGAATCGAAATGTCTGCACTTCAAAAGCACTAACTCTTTATTCTGTGCGTGCTGCTGGCATGACAAGTGCTGCCCCACTTCTGTGGGAGCGTAACTGAGTGAGGGCAAGAGGCAGTTCAACCCTCTGAAGCAATTACAGTATAGGCTTCAAAGGGATTGGATAACCCAGAGGGCATTGCAAGTTAACTCATCCCTTTTAAAAATGATTCAAGTATTGTTATACTGTACGGCTCTATTGTTGCTGTGTTATATTTTCCTACCCCTCATTAATACGTACTCTCTTTCTTGGTCTGTGTTTTCCTACTTTTCCTACCAGGCTCCAGGAAAAAGCGGCAGACACCATTGAGTCTCTCCACAAGGCAGGTATGAAGGTGTGGGTGCTGACCGGTGATAAGATGGAGACGGCGGCTGCAACCTGCTATGCCAGCAAGCTGTTTCGCCGTAACACCCAGATCTTGGAGCTGACCACTAAACGTACTGAGGAACAGAGCCTTCACGATGTCCTGTTTGACCTGAGCAGGACCGTCCTGAGGCAACACGGAGGCATGACCAGGGACACCTTCTCTAGGTAGTGTCTGTCTGTCTGACCAGCTTGCCAACCTTGTTTAAGATTTCAAATGAAATATCTAGGAACGTGGAATGAGCCACATACGTATGTTTGCAGTGGAAATCGTACTTCTACAAAAAACAACCTGTTATATGCTTCAAATACTTTAAAATGTTAATTCAAGTGTTTTTATTTCTATCTATGTTGCAATCAGTCAACAATAAAGTAAAGTTGTTGTAGCTGAATGAAGTACAGTGAAGCTGTCCTAATTTGACAGGCCTTCTGTTTGTCCAGTTTATCAGGTGACTGTACTGACTATGGTCTGATCATCGATGGAGCCACTCTCTCTGCAGTGATGAGGCCCACCCAGGAGGACTCTATTTCAGGGAACTACAAAGAGATCTTCCTAGAAATCTGCCGCAACTGCAGCGCCGTGCTCTGCTGTCGAATGGCGCCACTCCAGAAAGCACAGGTACCAAGACTGCTGTGGACTGCACCTGTATTCCTATTTTTTTTTTTTGACAGACGTCAATCTGAATGAGTATGATGGTTTTCACGTGTATCACTAAGACTCAATATGGATTTAAAGTGAGATATAAGTCCTGGAGGGATGCCTTGTGCTGATCTGTTAAGCTGTTGTAAGGAGTTAAAGGTATGATACCACTTTTGTTGTATTTCTAGATTGTAAAGCTGATCAAAGCCTCCAAGGAGCACCCGATCACACTGGCCGTTGGAGACGGAGCTAACGATGTCAGCATGATCCTAGAGGCCCATGTTGGCATCGGTTAGTACTCTGGCAGTTTTGTCCGTTTCACTACGTAACTAACACGCTACAAAATGATATGTCATATTAACATCTTCCACAACTCACTCTGCCTTTATTTCCATCCACATCAGATGAACAGTGAAAGAATAGAAGCACTTTTTACACACAGTCCCTCATGGGTACGACATAACTGGAAAAGTTAACATAAACCTAATGTGTGAAATGTATCCTTTTTCGGCCTCTTTAGGTATCATGGGTAAGGAGGGTCGTCAGGCAGTGAGGAACAGTGACTACGCCATCCCAAAGTTCAAACATCTCAAGAAAATGCTGCTTGTCCATGGACACTATTACTACATACGCATCTCTGAACTTGTGCAATACTTCTTCTACAAGGTAGTCTGCTCATTTCATGTACAGTGTTTGTAGTTTATATACTGTATATACTGTACGTTTCCATTTTTATTTCTTCAGGGTATTTTTTTTTATTATGAGGCTGTAACCTAGTTGCAATTTTCTGTTACTTAGATTTAGTTTCTAGTTTTGGTATTTTTGGGATAAGTGGTATTTTTAAATTCATTTGTAAAAACACAAGACATTTTTTACACATTTACATTCAAACTTATTACAGTAAATTTAGTAAGAATAGCCATATGTATCCTTTATTTAAGTTTCATGTTTTTTAATGTCAGCAAGCTTCAGCAAGAATTTGCAACAAACAAACAAAACAACACTTTTAATCCCTTCTACAACTCCTGACCTGCTGCCGGCTTTTCTTCTCTCATTTGTTTTCTTTTTTTTTTCCCAGAATGTCTGTTTCATCTTCCCCCAGTTCCTCTACCAGTTCTTCTGTGGCTTCTCACAACAGGTACACACACACACACACACACACACACACACACACACACACACACACACACACACACACACACACACACTCTCAAAATAAACAAAAAGAATAACTAAAAATCTTAAATTCTCTCTACCCGTCTCCCCAGCCACTGTATGATACAGCCTACTTGACTCTGTACAACATCAGCTTCACCTCGCTGCCCATTCTGCTCTACAGTCTCATAGAGCAGCACATTAACATGGATATCCTGAAGAAGGACCCATCTCTCTATAGGTTAGTGTCGATATCTAGTGGGTGTGTGTATATGTGTGATGTAAAACTGTTACCTGCTGCCTCTGCAAACTTCTATACAAACGTTGGACAGATTTGTGTTTGGTTGTGAAAATAAGGAGTTGCAAACAGTCCAGCTTTAAGTCTAACCTCCTGTAACATGTCTACATAAGATCTAGCTCTAGATCCCAGGGATTCAGTCTACTCCAGCCCATCATTTAATATAATAGCCAGAGATGTCCCCAACAACCACAGGGTCTACTTCAGCCTCATAAGCAAAAGAAACCCATTAATACATTTCAGACGTTCTGTTAGATTACCCTCCATTGGATTGTTTATGTACAAAGTAACAGCGGAAGATTAAGTATTTTCAAAAGCAAAAGAGTCCACCAACTTTATTTGATTAATGGACAGCAGGCATAAACATTTTCTATGGATTTTACATCCATGCAAAGAAGACTTGGTACAGGACTGCTAAGTACATTTAGATCAGGCCTCAGAGGGCAGAAACCCTCCCTCTTTAACTTGATTTAGTTGGGTTCAGTTTGGTCATAGCTAAAATACATCCAAATAGAAAACTTGAGGTTTCACGTGATTACACTACACATTTATGTTATCAGTCTGAATTCTTCCTTTTCTCATCATATGACTCTCAAAATTGTCTTTTGTCACAAACAAGGAGACTTCTGAAGGCACATAAATGTTCTCAAGTCATTTCGTATTGTAGTGTTTGTATAGGGCGTCTGTATCAGTGACGTAATCATGAATTATTGCACATGGAAAAAAAATCAAATTACAATATCTCATTATGGTCGTTTCTGGTTAAGGTCTTCCCAAAGGCAGCTAATGTAGTATTGATCAGTAACTGTGTAATTGCTCATCCGAGAAATAGTCAACATGAGTCATTTACGGTACTATCATCTTGTGTTTGTCTTGACAGAGATATTGCTAAGAACTCTTTGCTGCGGTGGCCCATCTTCTTATATTGGACTATCCTGGGTGTGTATGATGCCATTGTGATGTTCTTTGGTGCCTACTTCCTGTTTGACAACACCACCTTCACCAGCAATGGACAGGTAACATCCATGTGTCAGAGACAGCTCCTTTTTTAATTCACTTTTGGACCAGATTTATGGTACATCTTTCAAAGTAATAAGCACCATCACCTTTTTTTGAGTACAGTTTGTAATAGAAAGCCATGAACATTTGACGTTTAAATATATATCAAATTGTAGGCTGCACATTTTGTTTTTGATTTCCTATTATTACAATTTGTCAATTTGCACATTCTCTGCAGGTTCATGCCTGTTGTGCTGCAGTTCTCTATAAAACACATTTATAATTTGCTGCTTGTCATTTGTCTTTTTCAGTCTTTTGGGGATGTTTTAAGTTTATTAATGCACATAAACCACAGGTATTTTTCTTTGTGGTTTAAATCCCAGTGTATTCTTACCTTTTTGAATATCCAGGTCCATGTGTCTTAACTGCAGCCTTTATTGAAAGACAGAGTTGCTTTGATGGATTTGTTAATATGATGCATCTGAGAGATTTATTTTTGGCTTTTAGCTTTTTATTTTTTATATTAACTCAAAACTGAAAGTGGTTATTTAGTGGTAGGTTAAATTAATAGTGAAAACATACCTTTGACTTCAGTTAAAGATCAATTTAAAAAAGCAGTGTCAGTGCAGCTGATAGATGTTCTCTCATTCACATCCAAGACGCGACCGCATGGCAGGTTCCATCTTCCTCTGTGTTTCTCTTTTTGTTTACTTTCATTTTCAAGCAGCATTACTCTTTCCAGAAACCTTTTCGGACTGCTTTTGAGTTGCTTGATTTAACTTCTTTTTTTTTTTCTTTTTCTTTTTAATGCATTGAATTTTTATTCTTCTCCAGCTACAAAACTGTTGTTTATTTTATTATGATTTTCTTCTTCTGGCCTTCTCCTCTTCTTCTTCCTCTCCTCTTACCTTTGTGTTGCTATTTTTTTTGCTTCTCTTTCCTCCTCCCAGCTAATGACAACCAACACACAGATGGTAAGCCTGTCCCTGTCACTCTGTCATCTGTTCCCTAGTTTCAGTTTCCAATTCCCTGTATGGTCCCATCACACAGCCTGATCCCAAAACACTCATCATCCATTCACGGTTCATCTCATGTCCAGCCCTTAGTGCTTGCTGTAGACAAATCAACTGTAGGCTTTTGTGTAGTGACCCATGCTTATCTGTCCAGGTGTTAATTTGACGTCTTTGTGTGTGTGTGTGTGTGTGTGTGTGTGTGTGTGTGTGTGTGTGTGTGTGTGTGTGTGTGTGTGTGTGTGTGTGTGTGTGTGTGTGTGTGTGTGTGTGTGTGTGTGTGTGTGTGTGTGTGTGTGTGTGTGTGTGTGTGTGTGTGTGTGTGTGTGTGTGTGTGTGACTCAATATCGTTATTGCGATATCACGTTGCGCAATATTATATCGAAAGTGTCTCTAAGTATGCAATATTTTGTGGAGCGAGTGACCGTGTATGTGAAGAAATAGTTAGAGACAACGAAACGAATCAGTGAAGTGAAAAAAAGTTGTGTCCTGTTCTCTTTATTTATATATTTTATACTGTACAACCAGTAAAACATGTCCTCTGCTGTAGAGATGGTCCTTATTTATTAATTAATGTTGTGCCAGTCCAATATGACAGTCAGTTGAAATAAACCTTGTGTTGTAAGAAAACTTATGTTATTTATCTATTTTAATGCGTTTTCCCGTAACGTTTGTAATTTTACATATGTTTAAAAATATCGAAATTAATATCGATATCACAATATTCATAATCGATATCGCAATATCACATTTTGTTAATATCGTGCAACCCTAGTGTGTGTGGACAGTTAAAAACAGTGGGAAAATAAATATAGAAAAATAGTTACACTCCTACTCCCATTACATGACATTTAGCCATCTTTCTAATCTAATTATCCTTGAGTTGATGGAGCTCCCTTCTAGAGCAGCAGAACATTGTCACATTTGTGGTTACTCTCTGAGCCATCAGGACTATTTATAGGCGTATTTGTAAAGAAATAACCGAGGCAGGGCACCATCAGGACCGAACAGGATGCAAAGAAGCTGGTAGTGATGTTCTGAAGCTTTATTTATGTTTACTGAAAGTTTAAAGTGCATTTGCATATGTGAACAGCTGCACAGAAAAGCAACAGTCTTTCATTAACAGATTGGTATTGTAAAAGTTGTTTTGTGGTGATTTTACTGATGTTCATGCTGGTAACAAAAACACTTGACACGTGTGGAGTAAATGTTAACTAGAATGTAGGTTAGACATTAGAGACACTGGGTTCAACATGTTTTGGAAGGGTCCTGGCACATGGACCAAACTCTATTATCAAGTGTCAGTATTCATTCAGACATCCTGTGTGAATTCACCATCTAGTAGGGAATAATCTTTTAGGATTTTGTGATAAATCATAATATGGCATAATTTTGCTACATCAGCAAACTAATAAACAAAAATAGGTCACATTAAAATTGTCTTGGTTAATACCTTCCCTAGGTAATGGACTTTACTTATGTCTATGATTTTTTAAATCAAGTATTTCCTCTCTTGCCCAAATCCAAATGAATGTCTCGTTGTTATATCTCTGTAATTCTACAACACCAAACATTTTGGCTTTGTCTTGGTGCTTAGGATAGCTTATAGTGTGACCACAGTCTGGGTTAGAACTTACCACCGTCATCATTCAGGAAACGACAGCAAAATGAAAACGTAATATTTTATAATGTGTCTTGCATGTTAGTAGCCAAAGAGTGCAAAGTTAAGCCTGGGTGAAAGTCTAAATGACCAAATTATGAAATTAAGTAATACAAGGTGATCTTCTTGCTACCATGAATTTTCAAGACAAAGTACATTTAAGTGTTTGTGTGAAATAACATTTAGGGCTAGCCTTTAATCCTATGGCCATTGTCATCTTAATGTCATTCTGTCAGGATTATTATGGGATAACACCTCTGTATTATTACTGTAAAGAGGACTGCTAGCAAACAGATCTGTCTTATGTCAATAGCATTGGGAGCTATGTTGTTAATAATTAAGACTACATTTCCCATAATCAGCAGAGCAGAGAGCCTTTTAAATAATTGTCTCTTCAGCTGAAATAGATTTGTATATTGCTCTTTCACTATCTGCCACTCCCAGAAATTAACAAAGCTTTTTAGCAAAAGTTAAAGCAACATTATGTAACTTTTAGCGCAAGCTGCAGTTCCAATGAGACAACCTGTAGGGCGGTAAAAGTTACATAGTGTTGCTTTAAGTTGCAATAATGTCTTTCACCTTTTTGCTGTAAAGCAACACAAAAAAAAGTGTCCTTCCAAATCTAGCCTCAGTATAATTTGCAGTGGAGAAGCTGCCTTGCTTCATGTTGGCATTCTTTGTTTCAAATTTACATAAATAATAACTATTTGTGCTTTTATAAAATGGTTCACGTAGCACATTTAAAATGTTTTCCTATCAGGTTGACATGCAGCACATCAACTCATCTCTCTTGTTTCCCACCCATCAGTCCTCTGACAATCTATTGTTCACCTGTCTGAGCACCCTGCCATCTGTTTGTTGATTGATTCCTTATTAAATATGTGCACTTAAGTTTACCTGTGTGCCATATTAACGGCAGGCCTGTAGAGTAATCTCAAATTACCTGAGTGCATTTACCTTGAAATTAATGGCATTTAAATACCAAAAAACTGAAATGTCATTTAAAAGGTGTCACTAACAGCATCTGTTGTCATTTTGCTGCTGCAGATGTTTGGAAACTGGACATTTGGGACGCTGGTCTTCACTGTGCTAGTATTCACTGTTACATTCAAGGTAAGCACACATACAAGTACACATACAGACACACACGTTCAGTTTGCACAGTATCTGCACTCACAGAAGCACCCAAGCGAAGCTGGATTAAGCACCCGCTGGTAATATTAAAGTGAACTACAACATTTAACAGGTCAAAG